>NC_058414.1:70876309-70941309 GCF_002201575.2 Neomonachus schauinslandi
CTGGAATATCACGACGGGAGGCAGACGCTTAACCGACTGAGCCACCCTGGCGTCCCTCAACTTCTGCAGGGACAACTTTCTTTTGTAAATAATCACTGAAATCTTTTGAGGTTCAAGGACCTCTCCTTCTGTTTTGAATAGATTATCTTGTTTCATCAAATATCTGAATTTTAACTAACACCCATACATAAAATCGAAAGTATCCTTGAAGATAAGCTATGTGCTTCATGTACTATACTTTAAAATTCTGTTTTTTTATTTTTTTTATTTTTAATGATTGAGAAAATAATCTTTACTTGTTCTTAAATTCTCTATCTGGAAAGCATAAACAATTACTTAACATTGAAAATCACATCCAACATCTTTTTTTCTTAAAGACTTACTTATTTTGAGAAAGAGAGTGAGAGCATAAGCAGGAGGGGCAGATGGAGAAAGAGAGAGAATCTCATATAGATTTCGCTCTGAGTGTGGAGCCCTGAGCCCTACACAGGGCTCGATCTCACGACCCTGAGGTCACAACCTGAGCAGAAACCAAGAGTTTGATGCTTAACGGACTACGCCACCCAAGCGCCCCAACATCCAACATCTTCTGAACTATGCCATTTTGTTATGGATAAATCCTTCAATTGATTTTTCTTAAAGTCAAGTAAAATCAAGATCCTTAGAACTTCCATATATTTGGCAGCAGCCAAGAATTAATAGGCAAGGATGATATTGAAAGTTAGAACATGGTATAAAATATTCTCAAAGCATAATTTTTTCTAATGCAACAAAGCATCATCTTTATTTTGCAGTGACCCCCTAAAGGGTGATCCTTATCAGGTATAGTGTCAAGAATGTAGCAAGAACATATCCTACATGTTGGCTAACTGAACATGATAAAAAAAGAACATATACTGAACATAATAAAAAAAGAACATATACATTTGGGAACAAACTTGTGAATGATTAAGTGTAGATAGATTGTAAATAATATAAAGATAGATAAATAAGTATCTCCAGGATTGTTAAAAAAACAAAATATCTAATAATGTATCCAAGAGGATAATTTCCCAACTATGAACATCACATGTATTTAAAAATAATTTATTGCTAAAAAAAATCATGCTAATAGGTGTTGATGGTTCTTAACAGGTAATTATTGTAATCATAAACAATAGTCCATCTTTCCATCACTTAAATTTCATTTCTGTTTCAGAGGAGGACTTCTTTACATTTTATTTTTGAGGTCTTATTTTTTCTTCCTGACTTGAAGAACTAAAGACAAATGTTCACTCCCTCATTAGTTCGCTAGGTCATTTCTCAGGGATCTTTTCCCATTCTTCACCTTTATGGTTTATGTTCTGACTAGATTAGCTGCCAGGCCAACACTACATTTTATAGTCTGCTCATAAACGTACCCACCTGGCAGTAGTTTTGACTGCTCAAAAGAATCACAGCTAAAGTCTACTAGATTCTTATGACTAGTTTGGAAGCTGATTATCAGGAATTTAGGGTTCTATTCCTGTCTAGGGACTTAACCTTCTTTACACTTCATTTTGCACCTTGATAAAATGGGTAACTCAGTCCCCTGAGGCTGTAAGACTCCCTGCCAAAGGTTTCATATAAGTGCAAGGTGTTCCTGCTCATTGATTCACAAAGTTTTGTAAGATGTTATTGCTATTACTTGTGTAACAGTAAAGAGCCATCTTGAACTCAGAAACACCAACAAAAACTTCCAATTTGACTAGTCATTTTATTCTCTTAAATTCAAACCAATAAACATTAATTTTAATAGTTTTTTTTAAAGATTTTATTTATTTATTTGACACAGAGAGAGAGAGACAGAGAGAGAGGGAACACAAGCAGGGGGAGTGGGAGAGGGAGAAGCAGGCTTCCGGCGCAGCAGGGAACCCGATGCAGGGCTCGATCCCAGGACCCTGGGATCATGACCTGAGCTGAAGGCAGACGCTTAACGACTGAACCACCCAGGCGCCCCTAATTTTAATAGTTTTGAATGGAAATTATTATGCAAGACATACAGAGTCATCTAAATCTCCAAAATTGTCTACAACATTACAGTATTACACTTGAGAGTATTTAAATTATAGTTAAGTACCTCAACATAAACTTTGTTCAGTATAGTTTTAGTTTCAAGCATAGCCTATTCTAATTCCTTGAATATAGGCTTTTCTAATCATTGGATCTTCTCATATTTTCTCTTATTAGCATATTTATAAACATGTTACTAATAAAAAGTTTAGATAAGATTTTATATCAATACCTAGAAGTTAGGTAAATACCTCAATTTAATTATAAGGTCAAATGATACCCAGTGTTAAGGCTTTGAATATCTTGTCAAACTAATCTCACAATTTTCCTCTTGTACAGCTTGATTGATACGTGAATCTTTAAAGTGTATTTGTTTCACTTCAAAGTTATCCTGCCCACTGTAGCTATTCCTGTCAAAAGCTTATCCTCTCAACTGTCCCCTGTTTATAACTACCCTCTACCCTCAGCATTGAAGATAAACAGGGAAATAAAAAAGGGTTTATAAAGAAATGATTATAACAGTTGTGTGGTAATGAACTGTGTAAGACATATGTGATCAATGTATTTGAAGAAAAGCTTATTTTATTCTTATACTCTTATACTCTTTAGAGAAGAAAACATTCAGAAAAACTAAAAATTCCTAAAGTACTGACAACTGAATTTTGATGATACAGATAATCTTAAAAATAACAAGTGGTTATCAAGCACTAACTTTTCTGTACTTTTTTTTTATCATCCTCAAATCATAATTTTGGGATTCACAACTATTTTTAAAATGTTATCATTATGGGGCACCTGGGTGGCTCAGTTGGTTAAGCGACTGCCTTTGGCTCAGGTCATGATCCTGGAGTCCCGGGATCGAGTCCCGTATTGGGCTCCCTGCTCGGTGGGGAGTCTGCTTCTCCCTCTGACCCTCCTCCCTCTCATGCTGTCAGTCTCTCATTCTCTCTCTCTCTCAAATAAATAAATAAAATCTTTAAAAAAAATGTTATCATTAGAACTAAACTGAGGATTGTCCATATGTATTCTTTCTGTGTAGTTGTTTGTGGCTTAGCAAACACTTCTCATAATTCTAATACAGTTTATTTTCAGCAATTTAAACAGTTCCCATAATTCTAATACATTTTATTCTCAGAAATTACTGAAGTTGTTCTCTATATCCACCTTTTTCCTTTCCATCATCCCATGTGATTGATGAATGTTTTTTCTCAGATAAGCACAGAAACTTGCTTAATTAACCCAGCTAGTTAGAGGCAGACTTGTTAAGAAAAATGTACTCATTCTTATTCCAGAATTTAGTGCATTTTTACTTCTGTCTGTACTGTTGCTCATTTATGATTTTTAAAAAGGGGCGGCAGGATAAAATGAGTAGGGAAAGAGAGGGAGAAAAAGGATGAAACAGAGTTAGCATCATAGTATTGAATTATCTGCCCCCTGAGATTATCTATAATAAATGCTAAATAGAAAATTTATAATTTATAAGTAAATAAAGTTATAAAAAAGAAATTTAATATTTATTAGAAAAGGAATCTGATAATGATTTACATTATGCCACAATTTTTTTATATCTACCAGATAATTCACACTTAAAAAGATTGTTCTTGACTGAACAGTGACATGTAATTTATATGTGTACTTCTCTCCCCTTAGGGCCTCTGTGTGGACTGTTGACTTGAATGTACTTCCTTAAGGTATCTGAGTAGTTAGGTCCTTTACTTTCTTCAAATATTTGCTCCTATGCCATTGGAATGCAACTGTTGACAATTTTATATAAAAACGTAATAATCTCACAGTGCTCATCATGGACAACACTGTCCCCGAAAGGTAAAAAATGCAATAAACTCCTCCTTCCCTGGTTTTCTTCAATTTAATCTGCTCTCTCCATTGTATCTATCACTGAACATTCTATATAATTTGCTCATTTATTATGTTTGCTGTCTCTCACTGCTGGCTAGAATGTAAGCCTCCTGAGGGCAGGGATTTTTGCATACTTATTTTTTTATTATCTGTCTCTCCCTCTGGAATAGAAACTAATGACGGCAAGACTCTTTGTCCATTTTATTCATTGATAGAATCTGAGTGCCTAGAACATTACCTGCCTTATGATTCTCAGTCAATATTTGTTTATCAAATGGAAAATCTGGAATGCAGGGTGTAGTATCAATATAAAAGAACTATAAGACATGGTAATTCCCCAAGATACTTACAATCTGCTATCAGCATGTGGCACCTATGCTTCTTGGCTTCAGTTCTGAGGTACTCTCATGAATGTCTAAGTACATGACAATGACAGGAGAAATGGGACAGTAGGGAAATCCTGTGCCCACTTAGAAAGCTTCGTGGCTGTGGTCTGTCCTTTGAGGTGCACAATGTCATGTTACAAGGACGTTAACATTAACACAGCATCCCACAGCAATAAGAAAATCCATAACTCTCCATTGGATGCCAACACACTGGTTGGAAAGCATAATATGATACAACTTTCCTCTTCACTGGGGACATTTCTATATTGTATTAGAGCACTGTGTACTATTTCAGTTGATCAGTGTTCCAAATGTAAGCTGGGGTTTTGTGCCAGGTGGCATGCCTGAGACACATAAAGATTTTATGGATAACAGATGTAGAGAAATGTATGGCTTTCTCAGATTTACTGTAGACATATTTTCTTAAGAGATACACAGTGTATTTATTTTGTTAATCAATATTTAAGGTAATGACATTGTTACCTAAATATAGCCCTTCCAAATTCCAGTTGAATCCTTATGAACTAAAAATAAACTGTCTAGGGCTTACATGAATCATTTGTTCGATTTTTATATTGCCTTGTATATACAGAAATAACAAAATCATGTTAAACATGCAAACTACATATCATCTAGTGGGCATACACAAATTCTAGCCCAAGTGCACGAAAATATTCCTTTTTTATTGTGCATTCTTTTTTTTTGCCACCATTTCCCTTTTTATTCTGTAAAAATCTACTCCCCATTTGTAAAAGGAGTACATTTTAAAAGAATTGTATAAACAGGGAAATGGATTGGAAATAGAAATATTTAAAGTTGCTTTACTTTAGAATGAAGACAGTTTGTTGTGACAAGAAGTATAAAACAATGTTTTTTTATTCTTTCAAAAATAGGAATACTAAAAATACTGTTTTGCACCAGTTTCCACTTCAAAGAATATCTTGCAACCCTGTTGTTGAATTGTATAGTTTTTTAAAAATATTTCAATGAAAAATAAACAGTATTGAAATTGGATGTGTCCGAAATAAGACATTATTTAAAATTGTGTAGACTGATGACAGTCAATTTTATTAAGTAAGCGGATTCCATATGTAGTATTAGGAAAATCATTTTTTGATTTTCATAGTTGTATATTATGGTGGATAATCTTGTAATGTACCATTATGTCTGAAGATATTTTCTGTTACTCTGTATCCAACTTATGATTATTTAGTCTGCAAATGCTTAAACTAAAACTTCTTTCAAGGTAGTGGTTAAGAGTTGTTTTCAAAGCAAATGCTGAGTCTGTGAAGGCATTCCTTAATATTTTCTCTTTCTTTCTTTTCTGGCAGTAAGAATTTGATTTGTGTTCATGTTCTGAGTTCCTTCAGTGTTCATAGTATGGCTGTTGAAATCTATACTTCATATGATCTCATTGTACTGCCTGCATTTCATTAATGACTGATTCTAAGTCTTGGGGAGTGGAATATTTTTCATATGACACTACCCAAAATGAGTATAGTGCACCAGCTGCAAAAACCACAGACCATCTGATTTTGTGGCTTTTGAGGGTGTGAAAAGTTCAATTGCTTAAAGTAAAGCTTATATCTGTATTAGACCATATGGAAGTGGGACTACTGTAGACTTAGGACAAATGTCAAAAATATTATATTCCCATCAGTAGTCTTGTTTCAAATAAAGATGAGTAATGTACTTATGTTGCATTTGACCTTCTTAACCTTTGGCTACTTAATTATGGTTTTTATAGTTACACAAATACCAACTTGATCAAAGAAAGGAAAATAAATGATTATGCACAGATTTAAAATAATTTTTATGATTTTAAAGTTAACTTATGGTTATATAGGATTTCTATTATGAAATTTTAAACAACCATAATGATGTAGAAAATTATAGAAATTACAGAAACTAAGCTTTGCATTCGTTTAAAAATAATTTGATCTTGCATAATTTCAAATCAGTTAATTTATAGGAATTGTAACATAACAAACAGTTTGAAAATAAATGAAAAGATTTATATATGCCCTTGGTCCTGATATAGCTGTGATCTTTTTTGATAACAGCCATTGAAACCAAGTAATAATATTTTATTAATGTTGATTATAGAAAATAACTTTAAGAAATCCCCAACCTATAAACGATATATGAATGTACCACCGAAATAATATGTGTCTACTGGATGTGTCTACTAGGCTTCCTCTGGAGAACAAAATGTACATATATATGTGTATTTGTGTGTACACACACAAATAGATACACATATACACTTACATGTTATTTATATATTAAATATTTTAATATTTATCATTTATTTTAATGCATATGAAATATTTTTATTTAAATATATACATATGTATATATATTGTTTACGATAGGAAAAATTTAAGACATATTCACATGCATTCTTGCATTTTATATTTTCTTGGTAGATTTTCAGTGCCAGCTTATTTCTAATCCACTGGCAGTTAATACTGTCACCCCCACCAATTTCTTACTGCAGCAACAATTCCAAGCCTGAAATTTGGTACTCAGACATATAAGGTTATATCAAAATGGAATCTTAGAAAATTTCCTCAAATAACAGGCATTTATTTTTGGAAAATATCTGGCAGACTTATATATGAGTATTTTGTGAATTGAACAAGATACGAGGTTACTAAAATAAACTTTGTCAATTGCTGTAGTGCTGATTTAAAAACAAGGATGTGTGGGAAGTAGGTTAGCAGAAGAGGAATGTGAGCAATGCTGGGGTCAATTAAACAGCATAGGGGAAGTGATTTGTCAGAGATTCCAAGTCTATTAGGAAAGAATCAGGACTTTCTTGCTACCCAATTTCTGTTTGGGTAATATAAAATAAATAATATATTCATGCACATTATTTAAAAATCTTGACCCTTTAAAAAAGGACTTTTAAGAGAAAAACTGGTGAAAAGATATAATTTTAAAGACACTCTAAAATGTAAAAACAGGGTGCCTGCGTGGCTCAGTTGGTTAAGCATCCGACTCTTGATTTCGGCTCAGGTCATGATCTCAGGGTGGTGAGATAGAGCCCTTCGTGGAGCTCTGTGCTGGGCATGGAGCCTACTTAAGATTCCCTCTCTTCCCCTCCCTCTGCCCTTCCCCCACTTCAAAAAAATAATAAAATAAAATAAAATATAAAAACAGTTTGGGGCGCCTGGGTGGCTCAGTCGGTTAAGCGGCTGCCTTCGGCTCAGGTCATGATCCCGGGGTCCTGGGATCGAGCCCCACGTCGGGCTCCCTGCTCAGTGGAGAGTCTGCTTCTCCCTCTCCCTCTGCCTGCCTCTCTGCCTACTTGTGCTCTCTCTCTCTCTGTCAAATAAATAAATAAAATCTTTAAAAAATAATAATAATAAAATATAAAGACAGTTTGAAAACTCATGAATGGAAACATAATCAAATAAAAAAATCTTAACATTTCTAGATAATCTGACTATATAAAAATCTCCTTTACTCTTTTTGCTTTTATTTTTATTTGCTTGATTCTTAACCATTCTGTTAAATAGTTAAATGGGTTATGACAGTTGAAATATGAGAGCTTTACATCAAGCATTGTCAAGGATGTCTAATTACCTTTAGCAACATTGGTAAATCAAAACCTTTTAATAAGTGAAAGCTTAAACATTAGATGCCATGACAGAAGTGTAACTTTTTTTATATGACATCTAAACTCACCGTTCTTTGCTTTTTTCTTTTTTATTCTTTACTCCATTTACTGTACCTTCACTGATTTATCTTTCTTTCCCATGCTTTTTTTTTTCTTTTCTTCCTTTTAAGGACACCCCTTTTCCTGTACTCATATTTTTCTCCCCTAGATGTTTAAGGCATGTTGCCCCATGTCATTAAAAATCAGGTTCTTGAACCATTTCAATCGTCTTTTTTTTTCTTTTCTCCCTTTCTCTCCTATTTTACTTTCTCTATTCCTGGTTCTAGTTCTCCATCTCTCTCATTCTACTCCACTAGGAGCTTTAGTAAGTCAAAACTTATTTAGAAATTTCTGACATACCTGTTACGTAGCTTTGTATCAGCTACTTCTGGTTCTTCTTGCGAAGCCTGGTCTTATGGATATAATACTGGCCAGAATCCAAAAGTCACTGGCTGAGTCCAACTCTGGCCCCAGCTTTCTTATATATAAAATTAGGAGATCAAGATAGACCAGACTGACTTTCCGTGCAACTCTAAAATTCTATGAAGTATACTTTGATGTATGGAATCAGGAAGGCTGGATTTTTTACCTTGGGAAGAAAGAGGGACGCTTTTACAAGGGCTACATAATGTGACTGCACCCTACCCTGCAGGAGTCTCCAGGTTCAAGTCAGAGAATCCAAGCATCAGTTCACAGCTATCCAAACCTTGCCTCAGTTTTCCCTGACAGCCAAATGGGCTCATGATAGGGCCAGAACCTGTGGCAGTGTAAGGTCCCAAATATATTTCACAGCCAGAATTTTAAGATTCTAGTTGTGAACAATGTCTGACGATTATAGATCGTACAGGTGGATGTAGGCTTCTAGAGAGGCACATTGCTTCTGTCTGAGTAATGCATTCTACCACAAAATATTATTATAGAGGTAGGCTTAGACATCGCTTTTGTCCCAACAATGCTTGTGGCATTACCATATTTTTCTCTCTTCCTCAAAAGCACCTTAGACTAACTATAGATCTCAGATGCAATTGAGAGATACTTGAAGCAAATGGTAACTAACATTTAATAACTAAGGCATTTCATTAAAAGTTCTAATATGCAACAGAGTATTTCTTTTTTTTTTTAAAGATTTTATTTATTTATTTGAGAGAGAGAGAATGAGAGACAGAGAGCACGAGAGGGAAGAGGGCAGAGGGAGAAGCAGACCCCTGCTGAGCAGGGAGCCCGATGTGGGACTCGATCCCGGGATTCCAGGACCATGACCTGAGCCGAAGGCAGTCGCTTAACCAACTGAGCCACCCAGGCGCCCGCAACAGAGTATTTCTTATAGGGATGTGTAGGTTTAAGTGATAAAATTCAAAGGATAAAGCATTAACAATATTATGAGATGGGAACTATTATCATTTTAGTGATAAGGAAGATGAGGCTTATAGGTATTGAGTAAGGAGCCCAAAGTCACAAGCCAGTGAATAGTGGAACAGGAAACAATGTTAGAGCTGTCTTTTCATTAGGTAAATCAAATAATTTTGCATTTATCATTTATTCTGTTTTCCTTTGTGGTAGTATATATTTTGAGTGTATGACATCTATTTACTTGAGTGTATGATATTTAAAATTCTATATTTAGAATATTACGTTTATTATAACGTAATATAAACGTTTATACGTTTATAGAATATTAGATATTTAGAATTTTACGTAAGAGGCATTTTGAGAGTTTCATTTACTTTACCAAAAAACTAGTGCTAATTTTTTGCCTTACATCTTCACTCATGTTATTAGCATGTTTTATAGTCAATTAAACATGAAAATAGAAGAAATAATAATTTATGGAGATGCGTACTGGTATGGATGGGGTTTATTAATTAAGTCAATTAGTGTCTAAAATCCTAGGTTAATCTTATTTGTTACACTTATAATGTTTCTGAATCATAAAATAATTGCATAATTATGAATTACACATTGATTAAAGTGATTTTTAAAGGATGACCACAGTTGGACTTGTGGAGTATCTCTTGAGGAAATTCCGTGAAACAAAACCTTCCCACTTATCCATAGAGAAAATGACTTTAAAATATCACTAAAGATCTATATAGCACTATATATGTCAAGAAATAAACTGTGCCTGTCTAAAAAGTAGCCACACATAAATATATCCTGAATGAATGAAAGAATGAATGGTCATCACCACTCAAAATTGATGTCTTCTATTTATGTTTTCTTCATTGCTGATGCTATTTTCTTAGAGTCATTGAACATTC
This sequence comes from Neomonachus schauinslandi, assembly GCF_002201575.2. Lineage (NCBI taxonomy): Eukaryota > Metazoa > Chordata > Mammalia > Carnivora > Phocidae > Neomonachus > Neomonachus schauinslandi. The sequence goes on from NC_058414.1 coordinate 70,886,506, forward strand.
TCCTTGTATGAATCTCTCAGTGGCCTCATTTAATGTTATTTGCAGTGTAGTACTGAGGCCGCTCAGAATGAAGTTGGCTGTGGTGCCTTGATTAAGCTCCTCTCATGGGAGCCCCGGCTGTGGTTTCAGGAGTCCTTCAATATATAGTTGACTCTAATTCCAGAGGTCAGGGATAACTAAGAAGGCGTTTCTTAAATACTTTTAACAGCTTTATTAAGGAATATTGATGTAAACTGCATATATTTAAAGTGTAAAATTTGTTAAGTATGTATGTCTGTACAAACATCATCAGAGTCAAGATTATGGACATATCTGGCAACCCCAAAGTGTTTTCCTGCTCCTTTATGTCCCTCCTTCCCACCTATCCTTGCCTCTACCTCTTCTGCAAGCAACCACTGATTTGCTTTATGTCATTATAGATTAGTTTGAATTTTTTAGAATTTTAAATATATGGAAAAATATCTTTGCTTGTACTCCTTTTTGTCTACCACTTTTCACTCACATTAATTATTCTGAGATTCATCTCTGTTGTGTTTATCAATTCCATCTTATTGCTGTGTAGTATTCCACTACCTGCATTGTATAGTTTATCATTTCACTTGTTAATGGACACTTGGGTTGTTTTCAGGTTTGGGCTATTAAGCATCAATCTGCTATTGGGCATTTATGTACAAGTTTTTATGTGGACATAGGCTTTCATTTCTCTTGGGTAAATACCTGGGAGTGGAATGGCTGGGTCATATAGTTGGTATATATTTAACTTTCTAAGAAACTTCTAAACTGTTTTCCAAAGTAGTTGTGTAATATTATATTCCCATCAACATTGACTGAGGATTCCAATTTTACCTATCCTTGCTAAAATTTCGTATGGTAATTTAAGCCATTTAAACAGGTATCTGGTAGTATCTCTGTGTAGTTTTAATTTGCAATTTCTTAATGACTAATGATATTGAATATTTTTTCATAAGTTCATTTCCCTTCTGTATACCTTTTTAGAAATGTCTGCTCAAATATCTTGCCCATTTTTGAAAGGATTTATAGAAAGCAACAAGGACTCTTCTTGCATTGACAGATACATATCTTGTCTAAAGAGCTGGTATGAGTTATCCTGCCACACTTATGTAATTGTGTTAAAAATATTTGTAAAATTATTCCCATGCTTCTTTATATAGCATTTGATAGTCAGTGGTCCATGTCTGTTGCAATGAAATTTGATCAATACAATAAACTTGTTTATTTATAAAATAAAAGTAAACTATTAGAATAAAGTATAATTTACACCATTGCTATTTTCAAGAATATATAGGATGCTAATGGTATATTAGTTATTGGTAGATACATCATATCAATTGAAAACTTCGTAGCTTTATTTATTTATTTTTAATTTTTTTAAAGATTTTATTTTTAAGTAATCTTTATACACAACGTGGGAATTAAACTCACAGCTCTGAGACCAAGAGTTGCATGTTCTTCTGACTGAGCCAGCCGGGCACCCCAGGAGTTTTATTGTATATTAAATGTGAATGCTAGGCAATATTGTCTTTAAAAAAGAAATTATTATGTGTCTAGAATAAGTAGTAGTTTTTAAACAGTACTTTTAAGGTAAATTGCAAATATTGGTGCTTGTTAATCTAAATAAAAGTATAACTCAATCAAAATTCAATTGCTTTTACTTTACTTTCTTAAGAGTTATCAAATCTATTTTACTTTAAATATATTTTGTTTTACTTAGTTTTATCAAATATATTTATTTTTTCTGTCACCATAAAAGGTATCATATAAAGTAATAATTAATTTCCCCAAATGTTACAACATAAAAGGTAAAACCTGGGCTCCTTGAGATGGAAATCATACCGTCTACTATAGTATCTTACAATATATAATAACTGTTAATGGCACAGGTGGGAGAATCTGTGTGTTTTCACTACCTCTTCCTGCACTTTTGTAGAGGTGCCTTAATTAATGTACAATCAGGTGTATTAAATAACAATATGACCAAGACACACACACACACACACACACCACAGCCCTGTGTTTTTAAAAAAGTTGATCAAGGTACTTCATTGTAGCACTGTTACTCTTGTATCAGATGTAGGAAGACTGTATAGTACGCGCTGATTATGATATGTCAGATGTTATTTCCATGTATGAACTGGGTGAAATTTCAAGTACATTGAGTTAGAAGATTAGAAGGGGCATATTTGCTGCCCTTTGGGCCTCAGGACATTAACACAGTTCCTCTTCAGCCTTGTTTTAGAATTCTACTTTGTGATGAATCCAGAAGGCAACACCAATAGCAAAGAAGGCAATAAATAACAGTGTAAATCATTGTATTAGTTCATCAGGCCTGCCATAACAAAGTACCACAGATTGGGTGGCTTAAACAACAGGATTTATTTTCTCATAGTCTGGAGGCCGGAAATTCTAGATCAAGTTGTTGGCCAAGTTAGTTCCTTCTGAGGGGTGAGAGGGAAAACTTGTTCTAGGCCTTTCTCCTTGGCTTGTAGATGGCTGATTTCTCCCTGTGCCTTCACATTGCCTTCCTTATGTGCTTGTTAGTGCCCACATTTCTTCTTCTTATAGAGACACAGTCATGTTGGATTGGGGTCCACTCTTATGACCTCATTCTAACTTAAATACCTCTCTAAAGATCCTGTCTCCAAAGACAGTCACATTCTGATATACTAGGGATTAGAACTTTAACAAATGAATGGGGGCGGGGAGGAGGGGCACAATTCAGCCCATAACAATCGTCCTTTATCCTAGTAGTTCTAAAATTATATTTATGGTGGTTTTGACAGCTTTTCAGATGAAGCCTCGAAGTCTAATTTGAATGCCCAGAAAACTATATTCCTGAGTCCTTCAACCCAGTAGATATGGGGAAGAGAGGTTTTGCTGCTTTACCTGCAATGAGCTTAGGCTGAGAAATATCTAATTCCTCTCTCAGGAGCTGGGATTTCTTGAGACCCCAATCAGCTTCTCACCAATGGTCTATACGATAGTCCTTTAGCTCCATGAAAAACCCCACAGAACTCCTCCTGTCCTGGCATGACAGAAATCTTCTAGCCGTGTTTTCATGGCCAAAGACGAATCTTTCCTGTCAAGATTGCTGTCTGAAGTCTCATTTCCTCACTCCGGTATAGATGATCTCCAAGGCTCCTATCGTTCACAAACCTTTCCTCAGATATCATCTCTTCTGTTGCCATTTGTTAAGCTATAGATGAGCCTTTTCTTTATCAGGGGCTCTTTTCCAGCAGAATTTGAAGGCAGGTTTTTTTTTTTTTTTTAAAGATTTTATCTATTTATTTGAGAGAGAGAATGAGAGACAGCACGAGGGGGAAGAGGGTCAGAGGGAGAAGCAGACCCCCCGCTGAGCAGGGAGCCCGATGTGGGACTCGATCCCGGGACTCCAGGATCATGACCTGAGCCGAAGGCAGTCGCTTAACCAACTGAGCCACCCAGGCGCCCTGAAGGCAGGTTTAATATCATCCTAGGTCCCCAAGCTAACTCTCACTCTTTTAACCATCCCTCAATGAAAGATGATATTCACATACTTCCAAGCACAGTTCTGGGCATACGAGCTGTAATGCCAACCTCCTTTTTCACTGTGAAATCATATTGGAATTTCAATGAGAGTGATGCCATTGTGGATTGAAACAACATTCAGTCCATTTTAGTTTCTTTTCAAACTTCTAACTTTTTAACTTTCTTTTAAAAATCATCTGAAAGGGGCGCCTGGGTGGCTCAGTCATTAAGCGTCTGCCTTCGGCTCAGGTCATGGTCCCAGGGTCCTGGGATCGAGTCCCACATCGGGCTCCCTGCTCCGCGGGAAGCCTGCTTCTCCCTCTCCCACTCCCCCTGCTTGTGTTCCCTCTCTCGCTGTGTCTCTCTGTCAAATAAATAAAATCTTCAAAAAAATAAAAAAATAAATAAAAATCATCTGAAAGCTTGGATGATTTCTCTATTAACACTTTACTGCCTATAGACCTCGCAAGTGATAAGACCGCTTCTGAAACTTCCTTTTTAAAAAAATTTTATTGTTATGTTAATCACCATACATTACATCATTAGTTTTTGATGTAGTGTTCCATGATTCATTGTTTGCGTATAACATCCAGTGCTCCATGCAGTACATGCCCTCTTTAATACCCACCACCAGGCTAACCCATCCTCCCACCCCCTCCCCTCCAGAACCCTGTTTGTTTTTCAGAGTCCATCGTCTCTCATGGTTCGTCTCCCCCTCTGATTTCCCCCCCTTCATTCTTCCCCTCCTGCTATCTTCTTCTTCTTCTTTTTTTAACATACATTGTATTTGTTTCAGAGGTACAGATCTGTGATTCAACAGTCTTGCACAATTCACAGTGCTCACCACAGCACATACCCTCCCCAATGTCTATCACCCAGCCACCCATCCATCCCATCCCAACCCCCACTCCAGCAACCCTCAGTTTGTTTCCTGAGATTAAGAATTCCTCATATCAGTGAGGCCATATGATACATGTCTTTCTCTGATTGACTTATTTTGCTCAGCATAACACCCTCCAGTTCCATCCACGTCATTGCAAATGGCAAGATCTCATTCCTTTTGATGGCTGCATAATATTCCATTGTATATATATATCACATCTTTATCCATTCATCTGTTGATGGACATCTGAAACTTCCTTTTAAAGGAATAACTCCTTTTATAAAACCCACTCCTCCTTTAAGGCTCAGGTCATTCAACTGCACCACTTTTGCTTCCCCTGCTCTCCACCGTCATCCTTGGAACTTTAGGTCATTTCTCACATTCGGCAAATGATGTGGCGTATAGCTTGTAGTCTTCCTCCCCATTCCACATCTCACCATTACATGGATGATGTTTGAGTTTGTGTATGACTTACCTCAATGGCTGTATGGTCTCTTGACTAGTCCACATGGCCTTTATTTCTACTCTCCTTTAGCACCCCACTCCTGTTGTCACATCTGAACTTTGTTATTATCTGAAACAGCTTCACTCCCCAAATCTAAAAATCCAGTATTCCATTGTCTGGATTACCTTTATCTTGTCATCTCTTTTTCTTCCTATTTCCACTACATAGTCACTGGTCAAGAATTTCTCCCAGCCTTTCTCCCTTTTCTATATTAACTTTGACTTCCATTCTCATTCATCCTTTTGCTATACCTGTTTGGCAGAATGCCAGCAGTGGTGAAGAGGTGCCCACCAAGGCTGTACTTTCCTTTGTTCCCTCCATCAGCCTGTCAGGGAGAACAAGTAAGGGTGAATCACTCCCATCTTAAAAAACAAAGGTCCCTCTGGATCCTGTAGATGATATCTCAGTTCTCTCTTACTCCCTTCAAATCCAAGTTTCTAAATGACATATATCTTCCCTCCCCACCCCATATCATATAAGTTTGTTAAAGGAGTTATTCTGTGAATACCTGCTCACTTATTTTTAATCGATTAGTTCTCAAATCACATATACATGAAAAATGTACAAATGACATTTCTAAATTTTTTTAGTATGAGATAGTTTGAAAAGGTAGATGTTGTGGAGAGAGTGTATAAAGAATATAATTATAGCTTTGATGTATATATTTATAGGCAACTGAAATTATTTTCCTATGTGAAAACAAATGAACATTGCTATTTCTTTTTCTGTTGCTATTTGGAATCCTGAATTTTGCCTTTTGAGGAGATGAGTAAGTCATCCATTTATAATTATTTTTGTAATACATGACATATATAACACTAATATTCTAACTTTTGTTCTCTATGTTTTAGAGTATTACAGTGGTGAAAAAATACTCTCTTTTGTCATCAGAATCAGCCCCCCTCCACTTCTAGGATTTAGGGAAATAAAAATAATGGGCAGTCTTTCAGAAACACACCAGGCTACTGGGGAACTGAGCACCTAGCCTGACCTGTGTGGGCCCCTCTCTGGAGTGAGCAAGTACCAGGTTAGTTTGGCCTCCATAGGTGGTTCAAGTCTGGAATGAGATCAAACTTGACTCTCACTTTGATTTACCTGTCCCATGGGGAGGCTGGAGCTACTTTGGGCTTTTAGGCTTGGGGCCTGTTCTATAAAGGTACCAGAATATCCAGTAACCATATGTGCAGTGTTTACCTTTGTTCTGGAGAAACAGAAATAAAGAATTCATTTTTTAAAAATAATACACTTAGGTCAGAAATCAGGTACAATCATTTCTCTGAAAACTCTTCCTGTTTTCTATGGTTCAGATGAGATTCTTTTGGAATGTAATGAAGACTGGATTTTGGACCTGTATTTCAGTGGCCTGAAACATGCCACAGAGCTGATTTTTATCTGTAGCAAGTCACTTATGTCATTTTTAAAAATCACTAACCTTTGATCTTGTATATCAGCAGAGAGACAAGTAGACTTTGTGTATCTGCATGGGCCAAATGCTATAGCCTGGTGAAGGGGATAGCCAAGGCTAGTTGAGGAAAAAGGGTTGAATAGCATTGCTTCTTACACCTATGGGAAAGGTGCCTCTGTACCCTTTAATGCTCTGTTCTTCTAATGACCTGGACTCCCTGCTTCTCTCATGTGGCCATTAACTTTTCAACATGGATAATCATTTTGCTTACATTTTGGTACTTCAGGTGCCAGAATCCTAAAGTAATCATTAACTCTGTTCAAACTACTTTTGCCCTCACTTGATGGATTTCTGGCCTTTTGCTTGCCATCATTTTAGTTAGTCCATTGCTCTCATTATTATCTTTATTTTCATTACTTATCATTACCTAAGTGCCTCCGTTGAATTCTGTAAGACTGGCTTTTCCCCTTAAGAAGCCCTAAGTCATAAAAAATTAGCCTTACTCTCTCATAGTAATAAATAAATGAGTAAATAAATGAATAAAATGTATCTTCTAGTACTTGGAGTAGCTTCCAGTTTCAGTTAAGGAACTGATTTTAATCTTAACACATATTTGCATTTTGTCAATTTTGTGTGCCTTGTAGGTTTAGTGACTGATCTGAGAAGTAATTTCATGAAATGACTAATCATCTTGTTATAAGCTACATGATATAAAGGACATTCTGTTAATTCAGGGTCAGACCAGATGGTAAGGCAAGAAGGTGGCCTCTATGTGGCTAAACTTGAAAATGCAGAATTGAGAAATTAAATGAGGACTCCAGGAAATAGCACCTCTAGGAAATATTTCCAGGAAATAACACTTACTCAGAGGGTAAGGAATGATTGCTGGTTGCTGTAAATGCAAGCATCATATACGTGTAAATATTGGCAAGCTTGAAAGCCTGGGTTCAAAATCAAGGAAAGCTTTGTGAATACCACATGTTATTGCAGATTTCTTAAATAGTGTCAGTGAGAGTAGTAGAGAAACATTTTTATCAATTAAACTGATAAAACAGAGGCATCCTTCTAGTGTTTTTGTCAAAGCTGAGTAATGGTAGTTGTGATTCAAAACAATGACAAGGACACTTGTGGCATATTATAGACCTAGACTTCGTAAACTATATTCATGATTGAATTTAGAGTATTTCTAAAAACCAAGAGACACAAGGCTAGGCCATAGTACTCAAACATTTTCTTAGGCATAAGGTCTCTGATATTTATGTGTGTGATGTGGGTAAGGGTCAGTTTTTGCCAGTGAAGAGCACATTTCAACCATTTGCCAATAAGAAAAGAGAGTTGACAAAGTCCTAATCTCAGCTCACAGAATTGCTTGGAAGAAGTACTGATGTACTATCTAGATTATCATACTTTTCCTAATAAATTGATTAATACTCAGATTTTTTTTCTTGCCCATTTGAAAACCCTTCTAAGACTGTAAGGATAGACTTTCATTTGCTGAGAATTTATCATAATAATACATATGATTGCATGTATTTTGGGTGCTAACCAGTACGAAGTGTCACCATGTCTTGAAAAAGTATTGCTCCTGAGTTAATAACTGCAGACTGCTATCACATGGGATAAATTTGGAAGTGATAGGAAATTTAATTCAAATGGCAAAAAAATATATAAATGTGGATTTATTGACTCAAATATCAAAAATTAGTTTGGGGGGGTACCTGGGTGGCTCAGTGGGTTAAACATCTGACTCTTGATTTTGGCTCAGGTCATCATCTCAGGGTCGTGTGATCAAGCCCCATGTTGGGCTCCCAGCTGGGCATAGAGTCTGCTAAAATTTCTGTCTCCCTCTCCCTCTGCCCTTCCTCAGCTGCTTGTATGTTCTCTCTCTCTCTCAAAAAAAAAAAAATTAGTTTGGATTTCAAGTTTGGTTTGCTTTTTTAGTTCAGAGCTGTCCTGAAAGGTTTGTCAACTTTGCCTACCATATCCACTTTCTCTGCATACTATGAGCTTTGTCCTAAGGCTAATCCTAAACTATCTCCTTTCAATGGTTGCAGAATGGCTGTCAGCTACTCAAAGGACTACATGGTTCTCTAGCCACATCTTAGAGGAGAAATAAACAGTGGTTTTTAGAGCTCTCTCAGAAACTAGAAAGCCTCTTTCTTAGAAGTCTCTGGTAAATGCCTTCTCTAGTCTCAGTGAGCAGAACTGGGTCATATGGCACCGTAAGCAATTAGTTTCCAGGCGCATTGACTCAAAAGGGTCTGTATCTATGGATACTTAGATATCTGTCCTGCACATATATTTTTTCAATATTTATTACACTGAATATTTTACTGAGTAGCAAGAATGCAGTTTGTAAAATTAACATTAGCTTCATTAGTCTAAAGGTAATCCCATCCTTTCTGCCTACAACTGGTTCAGAAATTGTCATGTGATCCAATTTTTGTCAGTGATAAATGATGAAAGGTTGGCTGGGGGCTACTAGGAAAGTACTTCCTTGCTCTTAGAGAGTGACAAGAGGCGTGTTCTCCCTTCCCTGCCTGCCACTTTCATCTCTTTCATTCCTACATTCTCTCCCCTTGTTCCCTCCCTCCTACCCCTTTGGATGGGAAAAAAAGAAAGAAGCATTTGGCCTTGATTAGTCCTATGAGGAAAACCAGATTCAGGATAAACCCAATGCTGTGGAGCCTTGATGATATTATTGAGTCACTAAGTCAATCTGCTCTCAAGCCCACCCAACTACTTTTGAATTTCCTGTTATGTGAAAATACAGTTCCTTTTTTTCTTAAGCCAGCAAATCAGGTTTTCTGATGCTCATAGCCAAAAATATCCTAAGTAATTCAATTTTTATTCTCATGCAAATGGAAGATTGGTATTGGAAAGCTACCACAATATTTACTGTACAACCTAAGATATAAAGAATAGAATCAGCTCTAAATTATCCAAGCTAGTAAATACAAGCAGAATAATATATAATCAAAATTTTACAAAGCGTTCAGAAATCATTTTAGTTTGGCTTTGAGTAACATTTGGTATTTTATGCACAAGGGATCCCACATGTTTTATCCTCTTAAAACTGAACAATGTATACTTTAGATTTATTAGGAACTACTGGCAATTTTCTAGTTTGTTCAGTCTCTTAAGGTCAGGGACACAATGTTGGAATAGGATACCATCATTGTCAACCAAGATAGATCTGCCCTTCCTTTACTTCTCTTCTGAGTCTTCTGTCTTCCTCTGGATAGAACAATGCTTTGGTTCCAAAGGTCTCCCATCAGAGAAATGTTAGGGAAATATGAATAGAAATTAGGGACAGTACTCAAATGATGATAAAACTATATAAGAAATTATATTTGGTGTTAAATGTCAATAAGAACGTGAAAGCACAATTTGCCTAGGATAATTAAGAATTGATTTCAGTCTCATATAAGAAGGTAGAGAAAAACAAATAGGGAAATGCCTCAGTGGACTTAGTTCTTTCTAACCAACATGAAGAAATGGTTCACAGTATAAAAGGAAAGTGAATATTGGGAGGTAGTTGCTGTATTAAATTAGGATTTGAAATGGCCAAGGAAGAAATTCCTAGATATGGTCAGAAATAGATTGTATGCTTTAGGAAAGTAGGTTTCAAATATAATTTGTTCAGCCATAATAATGATAGTTCTATACTTAATGCTCAAATTGTACAACAGTTACTTCAATGGAAAAGAAAAAAATTTAAGAGCAAGAGAATTGACAATAAGTTGCTTTTCCCATAGAAATTTAGTAACAATTTTTTTTTTTGGTGTGGCAATCAGTTTACATTCACACACAGCAAATTAAACATTTGATGACATCTCAGGAGCTTCGCTTCTTCTCATTTTTGGCGTTGTCATTAACTCAAGATGTCTTAAACATTATTCCAATTTTTTTGCAAAGGATTATAAAAAACAAAATGAAAGCCCACTCAAAATAAGCAATGGAGTTGCTTAGAAAACACATTTTTTTCCAAGACTGGATTGCTAGTTCCTAATGAAGATTGAAGGGAAACCTGGAATGGTCTGTGTAGTGCAAATAATATCGCTAAGTCATTTATTATTTCTTTTCGTTACAAAGATCTGCTATAGTAAGAATGCTTAAAGATCTGGCTGAGCCCAGAGCTAAAAACACTAAAAGGAACCTGGCCAAAAGGATGAAAGAGTTCAAATATAAAATTCTAACAATGTTGATATGGTGAAACTGTGGTGGCCTAGGGGGTAGGATGGGGTAGAATAGTAAGAAAAAAAAAGACAAATATTAAAAAATACGGTGAACTTATAGCAAGAGGTTAATAAAAAATTTGGATTCGTGACAGTGAGAAAAATATCAAGGAAGGTAAACTCGGGATTGATGGAAGGCTTACAAAAATGGCAAGGAAAAAAGGTCTTTTTGAGGTATGTTCAAATCAAAAGAATAACGCATGGGTTTGTTGCTTAGAATGAATGGTGTACTGTTAACAGATTATGATTAGAAAGTAAAACTCAAGTCCTACTTTGCTTCTTCTCTGTCAAGGAGAGTGATCTGCAGTGGGTAGGAAATACAGATTTCAGAGGAATTCTAAGCTAAGTGAGCAATGGAGAGAGAACACTTAGCTACTTTAATATCCAGGAGCATACAGAATGTAGGTACTGAAACAACTTAGGGTTATCATGAAACCAAAGTGAGGGATGCTTGAGACTGCAAGCATAGAAAGAATTTAAATGATTGGAGATGAGCTGAAAGGGCAAATTTTTAAAAGTAGAAAAGCTGGATACTGGTAGAACGTCCATATGGGTTTTGTGATTTTGATAATGAAAGAGGTTTATGAGCCTTTAGAAGTTTTGGTATTACTAAGAAATAAAATGTTTTTTACTAAGTATGTGCTATGCAAAATCAAACTTGTTTTCTTTTTTGTTAGAATACTTAGTGAATGCTGTGGATATAATTAACCTTGATTATAGCAAGCCTTTTTGACAAAGTCTTTGAAAATATTTGTGTGGACAAGTTGGACAAAACTAGACTGTAGAATTAAATGGAGCATAGCTGCCTGGATGGTTATACTCAAGAATTACTTCTTAATGGATGGATGACGGCACTAGAAGAGAGGTCCATGACTGACATGCCAGAGACCCTATCATTTCCAACATTTATCAGTGACGTTGAATGAGGAAAATATAGGAGACATAACTATCAAATTTAAGGATGATACAAAGGTGGGAGGCATAGTTAATATAATCCTTATTCAAAGAGATCTCAATGGGGTAATAGACCAAAACAAAGCAAGTAAAACTTAATAGGGATGTATCTATTCTTTCTTCTATTCAGAGTTCACTTATTAAGCACCTTTTATATGTAAAGCACCTGGCTTGTTGCTAAAGAGGCAGAGATGAATAAGACATGTGCCTGTTTTAGAAGTGTACAAGAGAAGACGTTTTAACAAATAATTACAATTAAATGTAAGCCCTGCTATATTATAAGCATGTACAAGTTGTTAAGGAGGCTCAGGATTGTGAATAAATAATGGATTGAGTGGGAAATATGAGATACAGGTTTTTGGATGAATTACAAAATAGTAGGCATGCCTAGTTTAACATTATGAGGGAAAAAATGTGTCAGTGGCATAATGTGAGTGCCTTAAAATGTAAATGCATTAAAATGATAATATTTAAACAAAGTAAATAGGCATTGTTGTATTTGGTTCTGAGCTCACCTTTCAAAGGATGTAATTAGAAATGAAAGAAGACAAACACAGAGATGTAGATCCAAGAGGAGATGGCAACTAAATAAATTCTCTTTAGTGTTAATGAGGAGAAATCCTAACAATTGAGTAAATTATGGCTCTCTAATTCTTTCCATCAGTATAATGTTTTTTTAGTCTTACTTGATCTTTTAAAAAATGATACATTAAAGATGCTTGTAATATTACTATAAGACATCCTCTAGGTTAGAAGTTACCTTTTTTCATATCCTGTTCCCTGTTGCTGACATGTTTGTGCATGTTGTGTGTGTTTCAAAAATAAAACGTACACAATGACAAGATAAAGAAGCACACTTAAGGAGTAGGTTTATTATTGCTGTCTATAAGGGGTACTCGCTTATACATCTTCAATAATTTTCATTAAGAATATTTTGTTAGAAGTTTATGTAATTCAAGTCCTTTCTTTTAAGAGGCATTTCGATTTAAAGTTGACTTTTAACCAACTGAATGAAACTCAGTTGAATTAGCCTCAAGTACTTAAAGTCTTTTTGAAGCTCATTTTCTGCTTCAAATTCTTCGTGGTTTCCTTGTAATGACAGTAGAGTTGCATTTCATGAAATTTGTTTCTCATAACATATTAGTTCGAGGAAATTTACTGGAGAAAACAAAAAATTGTTTCTCATATCAATATATTGAAGGTTGATGCTAGTGTTTCTGGCCTGGCAAGGTATGTATTTATTTTAATCAGTGACTGGTTAGCTCACTTGGCTACCCATGTTGTTAATGAAGCCGAGGTCATGGGTTTCATCCCCATGCAGGCCAGCAAGCTTGTCTTTGTTATGTGGCACAGGAGAAGCCCCTCACCCCAGCCAGCTGGCTGGCAAATGTGTGCAGTTGGTGACAAGGAGAACTGGTTGAGACTGTGTAGATGGATTGGTGCAAATTCATCACCACAGCTAGGAAAATACCTGTGAGCAAATGCCTCCCTAATGGACAACACATGGTTGTTTATATTCAATTGAACTGTAGATATATAGTTTGTCATTAATCTTACTTAACAGAAAATCTCACTTTTATTTAATGGATAAAATAACTTCCTGCTTTAAAATTTATTGGATTAAATTTTTGTAACTCTGTTGGGCAAATATTTTTTCGTTCTGTTTTCATGTAATGTTCTTTTACATGTCAAATTTTGTAACTTTTTAAGACATTTTGGATTTGCAATAGTCTCATTTAGTTTGTAACACCATGGGTGAAAATCACCTGAGAGTATTGATGATTTTGATGAGAACAAATCAGTCTGTGCTGAATACTAATTGTGGGGAGAAAAAATGTTAAATCAAGCACATAATCTTTGGCTAGTGTCATTCAGACATCGCTTCCTCTGCATTTATTAGTATGATTTGGGTAAAAGAGTAAATTTAGTATTGTGTTGGTATTTGGAAGTCTGTGTGCTTTAACCAGCACAAATTAAATTAAGCTATTCAATACTTTCGAAAAGGGCGCTTAATAATATTGAGTAAGCTTTCAAACTCAGTTTACTTCAGCAGACACTAATTACTCCCATCTAATCATGCTGTATCATGTAATTAATATGAACATAGCTAGGATCCACTTTTAATTTTTTTTTTCCTTCCAGAGGCTCTCATACAAAATAGCAGTATGTATAATTAAAAACTACGACTTAAACAGGCCTGACTTTCCCTTTAAAAGCAGTATACATTTCATTTGGTCATCTCAGACATTTCATAAGAGGGAACCTTACTATAATTGCATGCATTCTAGTTTAAAAATGGTGAGTTTAATTTAGTACAGCAGAAACCTATTTTATTCTTTCAGCCTAATTAATGAGCATATATCAAAACCTTAGTTTTAGGACAAGTAGATTATAGAATGTACACAGTGAATTCCTGTTAGACTTAAAATGGCTTTTTTAAACCTATTCAGAGTTTTGATTCTAATACAAAATGTAAAATATAAATGTTAAAACTGAGTACCACTATTGGTAAGGAAGTCTGAGAGCCATGGAATATATAATTACCTGGGCTTTTCTGAAATTAAAGCTCTGCGGTTTTCATTGTATAATTTTTTACATTGAAATGACTTCTGTGTTTAGAGAAGATTAATCTCTTTAGACCTCTCAAAGACCATTTTCAGACCGCTAGGGTCTGACAATAGCCCTTTCCTGAGATTTTAAGTTGTTTCAATCTAAATTTTACAATAAGCTATAGACCAGTACAATTGATGGCAACCATCGTGTAGATTTCCTTTTTTTTTTTAAATGTAATTTCAAATTTTCCCTGTGGAAAATACTTCTCATACCTGATTTCCAGAAAAACAATTCTATGTTTACATTCTGTGGTTACTTGACATGCCATACAACAAAGACAGAGAGAGAGAGATGCATTTAATTTTTCAGGGTTTTTTTTGTGTGTGTGGAAACTTAGGAACGTGCTACTAATCATTTTTCCCAAAATTCCTATTTTTATGAGTTTTAGGGTTTTTACAGTCAGTATGAATTCTTCTGTCAGAGTGCGGACCCATTGACAATACAATCATTTAAAAATCTAATTACTTTCACCTGTTTAAATAAGTGAAGTTCATGCTGGAAAACGTGTGCAAACTGCCACGGGAAGTAGTTGAACTCTCGCTCAAGGAAGGTTTTCCAGGCATCCTTTTTGTCCCTTGAGGTGTTAATGTCCTTTTAGAAGTCTGTATGGATTTGGTCTATAGCCACAGATTTGTGACTAAATGACTGTGTGATCGAAGCTACTAAACAGTAATAAGGCTTGGTAATAGCTGTTTGAGGTTTATTTCAAAAGCTTCATGTCTAATCTCATTAGAATACCTATGGGTACAAGTGTTATTTTTCCCTTGTGTGTTCTAAACATAGAGTAAATGATAGATCATAATTAATGTACTAAAAAGGCACATTTTGCCTTTGTTTTTATTTTACAATGCATAGTTCACCTAAACCTAACAAATATGCATTCATTTTCTTTTCCTTTTTGTTTTGTTTTAACTAAATAGCCTGCACTTATATATTAGAAGGAGAAGGTGCAGCTCTGTCACTGAACTGGCTTTAAACAAATCAAAACAAAAAGAATCATTCCCTAATAGTCTTGAAACATATTTGAAGCGCAGTCCGTTGTTTGTTTGGGAAAATGAGTGGAATATGTGTTATGAAATTTCTCAGCAGCAATAGTTATACATTTTCAGTTGATAGACTTTTAAGCTGTCACATCTTTATTTTCTTTTCCTGGCAACAATTATTGCGTCATGAAATGAAGATAATTGTAATTTTGTTTTGTCTTAGATGCCATTTATATGTTATACATATTATTACCTCTCATTCCTATTAGATTTTTTTTAGCAAAATTAGAGTTTAGTTGATTCAGGGGAATTATACTACTGCCTTTAAAGCATTATTAGCATTTTGTTAAGATTGGATATTAAGGAATTCAAATGACCAGGTCTGTTATTAGACTAGGGAAACAAATTTGACTTAACTATTTTGATTTTTTTCTTCTCTCTTTCAATATGTAGAGCATGTACTTGGTACACAGGCTAACTTACAATATTTGTGTGTGTTGATGTATGTTTTATATCATATTTAAACGAATACTTTTAGATGATAGGATTTACAAATATAATTCAGAAGTTTTGAACCCCTGTGCCTTTGGGAGCCAAACAAAGCCCACAAAAGAATAAAATAGAGTTTTTCCAAGAAATGATAAAGTGATGCAGACAGACAAAACTGGAGATTACAGACCTTTTCTAAAGATATTCAGATTCAGTTGTTTTAAAATACCCTGTGTAAAAATAAATAAAATAAAATACCCTGTGTACTGTCATTATTAAGGAAAACACTATGAGTGACTGAATTGGGTCTTTGGGATATCAGTTTGACTTTTCTAAAAAAACCCAGTTTTTCTATATGTCACCCATCAGGGATTTTTCCGCCACAGAGGAATCACTCTCTTGGCCCCTCCAATCTGATGCATCTGTTTGAGGAGTGTTTCAGGATTTGTCAGTATAAGTATTAGTAGGTTACTGAATATTCAAGTTTGATTAATAGAGCTATGAACTCTAAGACAAACAGTATCTTAAAATTAGTGCTTTAGAATAACCACAGTTATATCTCTCTTCCGTCATAGGTCTTTACATTTTTGAAAGCCATTTCTACTGAGTCCTAAGTCCAGAATCTTCTATTCTTACAACCAACAGACACGTCCATCTACTGTTCTCTGGTCCTCAGTGATGCCCTAATTTTGTAATCCCATTAGAAATCTCAAGCCAGTGTTTCCTTTCTAAGATCATGGAACATCACCTCCTTCTAGTAGAGGCAAGAATATGTTTGTAAGAAAGATGACTAAAGAAGCACTATAAAACAATTGCCATTTATAGAAATACAGGTTATATATGTACAGTCCTAAACATAACTGATGAAAATTTTAAAATTTTTGGCCTGGCTTTGTATAATGAAAAATATCTGGTTTTCTTTAAAATTAAGCATTACATTGAAACTGGTGAAATGACACATTTGTTTGGGCCTAAGGGCAAGTACTATTCTAGTTTTATAACTGTTAGTAAAACATCTGTCTGATTTTAAAAGCTGAAAGGCATGCTAATTATTTTCTTTAATTTTTAATTATTATTTTTAGTTGCAGTGATACCCTCACTAGTCTGAAGTGACTTATGAAACCTGTTTTATTTACAGTATAAATTTCTAATTGAACTAAATTATACACATCGGATGGTACTCCATGGCATATAGAATTTGAAAACAAAATTGGATACTCCGTACAGAACAAGAGAAACAAACTGGTGACACTTCTAAAATCTGACTGACATACACGGCTTTATTTTTAAAATTAAACAAATGTCTCCACACTTAAAAATTCATTATTTGAAGAAAGGGCCATTTTGAGAATATAAATAATTTTAGATAGTTTGTAATCACTGTGAAGCATTAACTTTTAATAGCTAATATCTAGGTCCAACTTCAGAGGCCACACTGATCATAGTCAGAGCCTCAACCATGGGCATTAGTCTGAAGAAGGGTGGCGAAACAGTGGGAGTAAAATCCCTCTACCATTTTAAAAAGTCTTGAGTCTCTAAGGGGATTCATGAGGAAGATTGCACAGACTTGCCAGAAGGTCTGGCTTTTGGAGGCTAGTGAACACACACATGCACAGCTTCAACCCTGATGCATTCTGCCAGTCAATGCTGTCTGGCTAGAATTGTGCCAAAAATAAATGGCATGCCAATAAACAGAACTCTGATGTGTCTTGCTGACTAGACTACTCTCACAAACATTGCTGTGACCTTTTGCTGTGTAACAAAACATCTGAAAGCTCAGTAGCTTAAAATAACAATAATTTGTTTTGTTTACATATCTACAGTGTTGGCAGGGCTCAGCTGGAAAGCTTGTCTCTGCCCCCTGTGCCTTCAGTTGGGGCTGCTAGACAGCACTTGTATGGTCAAGCTACATAGGAGAGTTCACTCACAAGGCTGGCAAGTTCTGGCGGGAGGCTTAGAATTCAGCCAGGGCTGGGCGCCTGGGTGGCTCAGTCGTTAAGCGTCTGCCTTCGGCTCAGGTCATGATCCCAGGGTCCTGGGATCGAGTCCCACATCAGGCTCCCTGCTCAGCGGGAAGCCTGCTTCTCCCTCTCCCACTCCCCCTGCTTGTGTTCCTGCTCTCGCTATCTCTGTCTCTGTCAAATAAATAAATAAAATCTTAAAAAAAAAAAAAAAAAAGGATTCAGCCAGGGCTGTCCACTGAGTGCTTTGGGTCCTCTTAACGGAGTTGCTTGGGCTTCCTCACAGCTCAGCAACAAGTATTCCAAAGAGCGTTCCCAGGAGGCAGCTACAGGCTATGAGGCTGCTATGGAAGTCCAAGAACATCATTTCCATCCCATTCTGTTTGTCTAGCAAGTCAGTAAGACCAGTCCACTTTCAAACGGAAAAGAATTAGATCCCATCTCAGAAGAATTTGTCACCATCTCTAACCTACCATAGCAAGGGGGTTAACTGTGGGGTTGGTGCTCCTTGCCCAGGCAGAGGGGCTGTTCCCATGCAAGGAGTCCTGCACAATCCACTTGGAGCTTCCTGATTGTAAATGGTGCCACTTCTACAGCTAACCTCTACCATACAGGTAGTATATACCATGGCCAGGCAATATAGTAAATGCTTTATAGGCATTTTTTAAGATTTTATTTATTTATTTGAGAGAGAGAGGGCACAAGCAGGCAGATGGGCAGAGGGAGAGGGAAAAGCAGACTCCCCACTGAGCAGGAAGACGGATGCGGGGCTCGATCCCAGGACCCTGGGATCATGACCTGAGCCAAAGGCAGACGCTTAACCAACTGAGCCACCCAGGTGCCCCGCTTTGTAGGCATTTTTAAAATTACATTCTCACATCAGTTCTTTTAGGTGGATAATGATGTTATCTGAGGCACAGAGAGGTTAGGTTACTTGCCCAGGGTTCATAGCTAGTTGTTAGCAAATCCAAGGTTTAAATGCAAACTGTCTCATGCTACAGTTGATACTCTTTTTTTTTTTAATTTATTTTTATTTATTTATTTATTTTTAAAGATTTTATTTATTTATTTGAGACAGAGAGAATGAGATACAGAGAGCATGAGAGGGAGGAGGGTCAGAGGGAGAAGCAGACTCCCCGCCGAGCAGGGAGCCCGATGCGGGACTCGATCCCGGGACTCCAGGATCATGACCTGAGCCGAAGGCAGTTGCTTAACCAACTGAGCCACCCAGGCGCCCCAACAGTTGATACTCTTAACCACTATATAATATAATTTCATATGAGATGGCTCATTTGTCTCTCCTACCTTTGACAAACAGGCTGTGAAAATACACCTGAGCCACATATGAAATGACTTCATTGAACACAGAAGTCTGGTAACGAGAGTTTCTCTAAAAAAGAATCATCTTTTGAAAGCATCAGAGACCTAAAAGTCCCATGAAGATGGAGTTCTGTGTCAAGAGCACAGTTTACAAGTAGAAACCAGATCCACCGTGTCCTGAAAAAAAGATGTCATAGGATGCTAGAGGACTTGGGGTGGGGGGCTGATTAAGGATATGGTTCAGCACCCAAGTCAGAAAAAGTATCTGAACCATAACTGAGAAGTGCTAAGTTTAGAGTCAGGAAAGCATTAACAAGAGTCAGCTCTGAAGACAGAAATATAAACCAAAGAATGATGAGTGGTATGAAAAGTTCTGTTGATTTTGTAAACTTTGTTCTCCTTTCATAATCCCTGCCTCTTGTGAAGCTTCCTGCACCTACATAGGACTTTTATCCTGATGTTTATCTGGTCTGAAATCTGTTGTTGTTAGGCCCCCCCGGATACTACAGTTTGCCTGTGAACCGAACATTTTTGCAGTTGTGACAGCTGAAACCATGTCTGCTAGCACCTGCACCTTCTTGTTTTCCCCTTCCTGCTGACAGTAGGCTGGTCTGGCTTGGGCACTGCCAGAAACAGAACATGAAGGCCCTGATAGACAGCTTGATGCTTCGTACAATGTCCCTGCCCTTCATGACTGCCATAATAGCCAAAATAAACTATTTTAATAGTCACTACATTATATCAAAAATGTACCAGAATAGTCTATCCCCATGTGGTTCTGATTTATAGAAATTTTGCATCCTTTTATTTAAATCTCTGTCAACTGATTTCCAAAGGATTGTACAACACATTAAATTTTATTGTGTGTGTATATATATATATGTATTACTTTCATTACACTGTTAATTGCTCCTGTTCTGTGTCATTCATTAATTGTCTTTATGTTTGCCAAAAAAATCATATTCAAAGAATTATATTTCCCTGCTCATTTCTATTTAAAACTCAAAGGTGTATCCTAATGGAAAACATTTGGCTCGAGGTTGTCAGTATATCACACATTATGAGAGTAAAGAAAAAGTGTTTAATGTTCTGATTAAACCCAATTACACTAAATCTATTAATGAGATTGAGTTGTACTTGTTCTAAATTCAAAATATTGGAAAAGAATGACGTTTTTTTGTATTGTTCCTGCCTTGTGCTTTAGAAATTTGATTAACTTTTATGTCAGTCTCAGACTGGTTTTTCTACTTTTGACTTTTCTTTATTACCCTATACTCTTCCTAGTACGTGAATTTACTGACCCTTTAGATGTATTCTCATTAGGTGTACTTGTACGGTTCATTAAAGTGTCCTTAGACAGATAGGGATCACACAGGTATGCAATGTCCAATCCTCCTCTGAAGCAAGGGAGTCGTGCCCCAGTGGCTTTAGGAGCATTCACTTGTCATGCAGTTGGCTTTTGGCCAAAGGGATGAACAAATTAGTAGACTGTACCTGTGTTGGCCCTGTTCCTCGTCTCATTTATGTAATTGATGTCTGGTGGCCTCATTATGGATCATTAGCATATCAACGTGGTGTCTGAGCCTGGCAAAGTGCTGCTTGTTGTCAGGCATTAGCAATTTGCCATAACATATAAAGCAAGAGAACTTGGACATGCTAACTGGATTATTGGGAAACCAATATGGTAGCATAGGCGGCTCAAATCCAGTAACCTTTAGAGTTCCTTTGTGTTTGAAATAGTAACAAATTTGGATTTATATTAGACTGTTTTTCTATAAAAGAAAAGGTACCTGTTACGTTAATAATGATACTCTAAATATGTGGTTCTTTTGAATATTTTAAGTTCCTTCACATTAATTTCATTTTCATTGCTTTTATGTCTAATTAATGTACATATATGTTGATACCTATGGTCAATAGTAATTTTTGTCTTCAATAGAATGGATTTTTAAGCCAAAGAATTTACATATTTAGAAATGATTTTTTTTTATTTTAGTGTAATAGTTAAGTGTAAGAATTGACTATCTTACATTGCTTGAGAAGAATCCTAGATTATTTTATAGCTAACCTGAAATACAGGTTTGAAATTCTCTATTTCAGAGAGGATATGCAAAGGACATATGTTTTTAGAAGTGGAAAATAAACCCTGCTTCTAGGGTTCTACTTGTTATAACCCACAACCTGTCACTTAATTCCTCATAGTAAAATCTGTTCTATTCATAAAATGAAAATGATAAAAAAAAAAAAATACCATGGTGTGATTAGTGGCTTTTTTCTCCCCTGAGAGTAAATATTTTGTCATTTCAATTTTATAACCCCAGTGCCCCGTGTCTAGTATGTAGTAAGTACTAAATTAATGTGAGTACTAAATGAATGAATAAAATTCACACCTTTTTAAAAAGATTTTACTTATTTATTTGAGAGAGAGAGAGCAAGAACAGGGAAGGGGCAGAGGGAGAGGGAGAAGCAGGCTTCCTGCTGAGCAGAGAGCCTGATGTGGAGCTCGATCCCAGGACCCTGGGATCACGACCTGAGTCGAAGGCAGACTCTTAAACCAACCAGGGATCCACCCAGGTACGCCCACACTTTTTAAAATATAAAGTACCTGTATTTTTGTCTAATTGCCACAGTGAGAATATATTTATTGTGAAACAGACAAATACTGAAAAAAAACACAATAGAAATCATTGGTAATATTTACTGTTAACATATTATTAACAAGAATATTCTTTTCTTTGAATCTATGTATTTATAGTTTTTTTAAAAAATTAAAATATGGTGGTTCTTTAAACAATGATAACTTGCTCTTATCACTTAATTATGAACATTTTTCCAACTCCTTAAATATTCTATACCTCATTTTCTTCTTGGTACCCAGCAGTAACTATCATATATTGAGTTCCAAGTGAATGCCAAAATGAATTCTCTATTAAGTCCTAAATAAATACTTTGTTCTCTGAGGTAGGCATTATTTCTGTTTTAGCAATACAGAAATTGAGGTTCAGAGATACTATTACTTACCAAGGTGAAACAGGTACTAACAGAGGAAATATTTGAATTGAAGCTGCCTGACTCCCAAGCGCATACCTTTAACCACCATGATGTATCGCCACCCAATACTAATGCAAATTTGCTTATATATACTCCCTATTGACTTTTAGATGATCCATTCTTTTATTGTTACTGCACTGAGCCTTGTCTGAGGACAGAAAGGGGAGAAAAGAAAGGAATGAACAAGGGACAAGTGGAAACTTTTAGGGGTGATGGATATTCATTATCTTGTGTCGATAGTTTCAGAAGTATATATCTACCTTGAATTATGTTGGGATTATATCCCAACAAGCCCATCATAATTTGAAAATATTCTAAGTTGAAAATGCATTTAATACACCTAACCTACCAAACATTATAGCTTAGCCTAGCCTACCTTAAATGTGCGCAGATTACTTACTTTAGCCTCCAGTTGGGCAAAATTATCTAATACAAAGCCTATTATACAATAAAGTGTTGAATATCTCATGTAACTTATTGACTACTACCCAGAAAGTGAAAAACAGAATGAATTTTGGGTACAGAATGGTTCTGAGTGTATTGGTTGCTTGCCCCTGTGATCGTGTGGCTGACTGGGAACTGTGGCTCACTGTGGCTGCCTGTCATCACAAGAGAATATCGAACTGCATATCACAGCCTGGGAAAAGATCAAAATTCAAAATTTGAAGTATAATTTCTACTGAGTGCATATCGCTTTTGCCCTATCATAAAGTTGAAAATCATTAAGTCAAACCATCATAAGTTGGAAACTGTCTGTATATACATACATTGAAACTCAAAAACTGTAAACTTGATGTGTAGTTTAATAGGAATAAATGATATGTAAACAAAGCTATAGAAAATGTCTGAAAAGAAAACTACACTGAGATAATGTTTCTATGTAAAGAATTGACCTATCGGGGCGCCTGGGTGGCTCAGTCGTTAAGCGTCTGCCTTCAGCTCAGGTCGTGATCCCAGGACCCTGGGATCAAGCCCCTCATCGGGCTCCCTGCTCTGCGGGAAGCCTGTTTCTCCCTCTCCCACTCCCCCTGCTTGTGTTCCCTCTCTCACTGTATCTCTCTGTCAAATAAATAAATAAAATATTTAAAAAAAAAAAAAATAAATAAATAAGAATTGACCATATCTATGATTATTTCCTTGATAAAATTCTTGAAGAGTTTTTTTGGGGACGGATCAAATTTATTCATATTTTAATATTTTATATGCATACACATGTGCACTGGAAATGTATGAATGTACACTTCTTCTATGAGTGTATGAAAATAGTTGTTTTAAAATAAGACTATAATAATCACATACTCAGATTTACTGTGTATCATATATTCTACTAAGTGCTTTATTATCTCCTTTAATCTTCATGTCACCAATTTAGATGAGGGGTAAAAAACAAATACTCAAAAAAATTACACAACTTGACCATGGTAATATAGCTAGTAAATAGTAGATGAAGGGTATGTTCCCCAAGCAACCTAACTATACTGTCCTGTTCTCTACTCTCACAAATGTGAGGTATTCACTAAATCCTTATATTTTTTACACAGTTTTTTTGAAAAGCTGTGGCCCAAGGATGAAGGGAAGTGCCAAAAGGATAAATATGAGGTGACTACATAAATTTTCATCCAAACTTGTACACTTATGAATATGAAAAGGGGTGCTAATAATTAAACTGGGACAACAGGTGTAAAGAGAACATTGCTGGGCAAACTGGGAAAAGAAAAAGTGGGGAAAGACATGAAGTTTTAAATCTATTTTAAATATTTTTTAAAGATTTATTTATTTATTTTGAGAGGGAGAGAGAGAGCAGGGGGAGGGGCAGAGGGGAAAATCTCAAGCAGACTCCCCTCTGAGCGTGGAGCCTGACATGGGGCTCGATCTCAGGACCCTGAAATCATGACCTGAGCTGAAACCAAGGGACACTTAGCCGAGTGAGCCACCCAGGTACCCCTTTTAAATATTTTAAATATTATTTACCAAGCACTAAGTACTACTGTATGCAGGTTTATTTCATTTTACTCCTCACAGTGGCCCTTGAGATATTTGTGGTCAGTTTCCCCCAAGGAATATAGATGCAAGGCGCCTGGCTGGCCCATTCAGAAGAGCATGTGACTCTTGATCTCAGGGTCTGCCTCTTCTTAGGAAAATATCTGTTCAGATCCTCTGCCCATTTTTTTTTTATTGTTGTATAAGTTCTTTATATATTTTGGATATTAACCTTTTATCAGATATGTGATTTGTAAATATCTTTTCCAAGCCAGTAGATTGAGTTTTCATTTTGACAATAGTTTACTTCACTGTGCAGAAGCTTTTTAATTTGAAGTAGTCCCATTTGTTTATTTTTGCTTTTGTTTTTCTTGCCTTTGGAGTCAGATTCACCAACATATCATTAAGACTGATGTTTTTTTCTAGGAATTTTATAGTTTCAGGTCTTACACTCAAGTGTTTCATCCATTTTGAGTTAATTTTTGTGCCCAGTCTAAGACAGTGGTCTAGTTTCATTCTCTTGCGTGTAGCTGTCCAGTTTTCCCAGTACCACTTATTAAAGCAACTCTGTCCCTTCTCCATTGTGTATCCTTGCTTCTGTTATAATAAATTAATTGTCTGTATACATGTGGGTTTATTTCTGGGCTCTCAATTCTTTTCTACTGATTTATGTGTCTGTTCCTTTATGTTAATACCATGCTGTTTTGAGTACTGCAGCTTTGTAGTATAGTTTGAAATCTGGGGGTGTGATGCTTTTGGCTTTGTTCTTTTTCAAGATTGCTCTAGCTTTTCAGGATCTTTTGTAGTTCCCTTCACATTTTAGAATTATTTGTTCTAGTTCTGTGAATAAGGTCATTGGGATTTTGGTAGGAATTGCATTGAATTTATAGATTATTTTGGTATGGACATTTTAACAATACTAATTCTTCCAAATCATGAGCACAGAATCTTTTAATTTATTTGTGTCTTCAGTTTCTTTCGTGAGGGCCTAATTGTTTTCAAAGTACAGGTCTTTCACCTCCCTGGTTAAATTTATTCCTAGGTATTTTATTCTTTTTGATGCAATAGTAAATGGCATTGCTTTCTTAATTTCTCCTTCTGATAGTTTATTAGTGTATAGAAATTTCACATATTTTGCATATTGATTTTGTTTCTTGTAATTTTATTGAATGCATTTATTCTAACAGTTTTTTTGGTGGAGTCTTTAAGGAATTTTTTCTTCTAATTTTTATTTAAATACTAGTTAGTCAACACACCATGCAATATTGGTTTCATATAAGATTTTTTATACATAGTATCATGTCATCTGCAAATAGTGACATTTTTACTTCTTCCTTTTCAATTTGGATGCTTCCAATTTCTTTTTCTTGCCTTACTGCTATAGCTATGACTTACAGTATTATTTAAATAAAAGTGATGAAAGTAGGCATTCTTGTCTTGTTCCTAATCTTAGAGGAAAAACTTTCAGTTTTCCACCATTGAGTGTAATGTTAGTTGTGGGTTTATCATATATGGCCTTTATGATGTTGAGGTATGTTCCCTCTGTACCACCCTGTTGAGAATTTTTATCATAAATGGGTTTTTTTTTTTTTTTTTATAATTTTTTTTTTTAAACATTTTATTTATTTGAGAGCGAGAATGAGAGAAAGAGAGAGCATGAGAGGCGGAGGGTCAGAGGGAGAAGCAGACTCCCTGCCGAGCAGGGAGCCCGATGCGGGACTCGATCCCAGGACTCCAGGATCACGACCTGAGCCGAAGGCAGTCGCTTAACCAACAGAGCCACCCAGGCGCCCCGATAAATGGGTTTTGAAATTTGTTTTTTTCTCCATCTATTGAGATGCTGATATGACTTTTATCCTTCATTTTGTTTTTGTGGTGTATCATGTTGATTGATTTGTGGATGTTGAACCATCCTGCATCCTTGGAATAAATCCCAATTGATCATGGTATATGATTCTTTTATTGTATTATTGAATTCAATTTGCTAGTATTTTGTTGAGAATTTTTGCATCTATGTTCATTAAAGATATTGACCTGTAGTTTTCTTCTTCTTCTCTCTCTCTCTCTCTCTTTTTCTCTTTTTTTGTGGTGTCCTTGTCTGGTTTTGGTATCAGAATCAGCGTAATGCTGGATGCATAAAATGAGTTTGGAATGGTCTCTCCTCTTTAAATTTTTGGAAGAATTCTAAAAAGATGGATATTAAATCTTCTTTGAATGTTTGGTAGAATGCTCCAATGAAACTGTCTGGTTTTGTACTTTTTTTTGTTGGGAGCTTTTTAACTACTGATTCAGTCTCTTTACTAGAAGTCTATTCAGATTTTTTTCATGATTCAGCCTTGGAAGATTGTGTGTTTCTAGGAATTTATTTGTTTCTTCTAGTTTGTCCAAAGTGTTGTTGTATAATTGTTTGTAATAGTTTCTTATGATTTCTTGTATTTTTGTGGCACCAGCTGTAACTTCTCTTTCATTTCTATTTTTATTTATTTGAGCCCTCTCTCTTTTTCTTGCTCTATCTACCTAATCAACTTTACCTTTTCAAAGAACCAGTTCTTAGTTTCATTGCTCTTTTCTACTGTTTGCTTAGTCTTTATTTCATTTATTTCCTTTCTGATCTTTCTTATTTCCTTCCTTCTACTAACTTTGGGCTTTGTTTTTTCTTCTTTTTCTATTCCTTTATGTATAAAGTTAGATTGTGATTTTTCTTGTTTCTTGAGTTAGTCCTATATTGCTTTGTACTTCCTTCTTAGATCTGCTTTTGCTGTATCCCATAGATTTTGGTATGTTGTATTTCTGTTTTCATTTTTTGCTAGGTTTTTTTTTTTTTTTTTAACTTTTCCTCTGATTTCTTCAATGACCCATTGGTTGTTCAGTATCATGTTGTTTAATCTCCACGCTTCTGTATTTTCTCCATTTTTTTTACTTGTATTGATTTCTAACTTCATGCCATATGGGGAAAAAAGATGCTTATATGATTCCAGTCTTCTTGATTTTATTCTTGAGACTTGTTTTGTGGCCTAAGAGGTGATCTATACTGGAGAACATTCCATGTGTATTTGAGAAGACTGAATTCTGCTTTTGGATGGACATTCTGTATATATCTAATAAGTCCATCTGGTCTAATGAATTTTGTAATGCTAATGTTCCCTTATTTTCTGTCTGGATGATTTTTTTTTTTTAAAGATTTATTTATTTATTTGAGAGAGCGAGAATGAGAGAGAGTACATGAGAGGGGGGAGGGTCAGAGGGAGAAGCAGGCTTCCTGCCGAGCAGGGAGCCCGATGTGGGACTCGATCCCGGGACTCCAGGATCATGACCTGAGCCGAAGGCAGTTGCTTAACCAACTGAGCCACCCAGGCGCCCCTGTCTGGATGATTATCCAATGATGTAAGTAGGGTGTTAAAGTCCCCTACTATTATTGTATTGCTATCAGTTTTTCCCTTTATGTCCATTAATATTTGCTCTATATATTTTGGTGCTTCTATGTGGGTGCATAAATATTTATAAATGTTATATCTTCTTGTTGAATTGATCCTTTTATCATTATGTAATACCCTTCATTGTCTTTTATTACAGTCTTTTTTTAAGTCTCTTGTTTTCTGATATCAGTATAGCTGTGCCAGCTTTCTTTTCATTTTCATTTTCATTTTCATGGACTATTTTTCTCCATTTCTTCACTTTCAGTTTGTATGTGTTCTTACTTCTGAAGTGAATCTCTTGTACACAGCCTAGATATGGACCCTTTTTTTTTTTTTAATGCCATCAGCCACCCTATGTATTTTGTTTAGAGAATTTAGCTCATTTACATTTAAAGTAATTATTGGTCGGTGTGTACTTATTGCCATTTTGTTGTTTTCTGTTTCTTAAGTTTTTCTGTGTTCATTTCTTCTTCTCTTTCTTCCCTTTTGGTGTGATGGCTTTCTTCAGCATTATATTTAGATTTCCTTCTCATTTTCTTTTGTGTTTACTATAAGTTTTTACTTTACATTTACTGTAAGATTCATATATAACTTCCTGTGTATATAATG
Source organism: Neomonachus schauinslandi (assembly GCF_002201575.2). Classification (NCBI taxonomy): domain Eukaryota; kingdom Metazoa; phylum Chordata; class Mammalia; order Carnivora; family Phocidae; genus Neomonachus; species Neomonachus schauinslandi. The sequence goes on from NC_058414.1 coordinate 70,914,438, forward strand.
GTTAGTTTTAAGTTGATAGGAACTTAAATTTGAACACATTCAAAACCTCCAGTTTTATACTCTCTTCCCCACTTCTATATTTTTGATGTTGCATTTGGCATTGTTTTAGTTTATGCATTCCTTAACTGATTATTTTAGTTTTAGTTATTTTTACTACTTTTGTTTTTAGTTCTCATAGTTCCTTTATAAGTAATTGATCCAATGTCTTTACTATATATTTATTTTTCCAGTAGAATTTTTATATTCATATCTTTTCTTGTTACTAATTATTACCATTTATTTTCAACTGAAATATGTCGCTTTAACTCTTCTTGTAAGGCCAGGTTAGTGGTGATGAACTCCCTTAGTTTTTGCTTATCTGGAAAACTCTTAATTTCTTCTTCAATTCTGAGTGATAACTTTCCATGGTAGAAAATTCTTGGATTTTTTCTTTTTATTTCGTGAAACAATGGATCTTAGCTAAACCTATTGTGGTAATTATTTGCAAAATATATAAATCAAACCATCATGCTATATGTCTTAAACTTATACAGTAATATATTTCTCAATAAAACTGGTGGGGAAAGGAAATAATTGTCATAAGTTGTAAAGGAAAAGACTAGATATCCAAAATCTCAACATGATTACATCAATTATGTAGACCTTGGACATCTTTCTTTTTACTCTTTCTTTTATGTCTCAGTGACAAGTGAAATTATTTTTAATTGGCATTCAAGGCTTTATCCATGTAAACTGAGTACATCTGTGTAATCATGCTGGTATGGTATCATAGAATCAAACAATTTTCATGTTACAGAAAAACTGAGCTACAGAACAATATTTAATCCAGTGGTTCTTAAATACAATTTGTGGATAAATGCCAACCATGACAAAGTGGCTTATGACAAACAAAAACAAAAACTCCAAATGGAGGGGCTCCTGGGTGGCTCAGTTGGTTAAGCATCTGCCTTTGCTCAGGTCATGATCCTGGGGTCCTGGGATTGAGTCCCACAAAGTTCAAAATAATGTGAGATTTAAGGCAATTACCATTTTCTTTTTTTTTTTTTTAAAGATTTTATTTATTTATTAGAGAGAGAGGGAATGAGCAGGGGGAAGGGCAGAGGGAGAGGGAGAAGCAGGCTTCCCGCTGAGCAGGGAGCCCAATGCGGGGCTCGATCCCAGAGTCCTGGGATCATGACCCGAGCCGAAGGCAGACGCTTAACCGACTGAACCACCCAGGCGCCCAGCAATTACCATTTTCTAAGTGTTTATTTGTGTTCCTTAAATTAATTAGGAAAAAACCTTAATGTTTATTGGATATTCACAATGAGAAAAATGGTCAACCAGAGGCTGTGAAGTGAAAGATCATATGATAAGGTTTGTGCTTTGAAGAGGCTTATATTTTAATAAGAAGGGGAAAACATACATGGTGCCTCTATCAAGTGGAGTTAAGGGATTCTGGTGGCCTTCTCTTTGGGGACTCATTATTTACTATTTTGACTTGTAATCATTTGTGTACTATGGTTTATCTCCCCTACCACACTGTAACTTCTTGTTTGAAGTGATTGTACCTTATCCTTATTTGTAATTCCTACTAGCATCTGAGGCAATGTATCACACAGTGAATAGCCCATAAATAGCTTTGGGATGAATAATATATGAAACACTAAGAATACTAAGGTATCTGTATATCTTGTGGTTTTCCTTGTTTCATGAGATAGACCTACTGTATTACTATGAACTTCCTCTATATTTCTTCTGCCCAAAGGCATAGAACTGGCAGAAGGTGCTATAGAAGTTCGTGGGGATGGGGTTGATCAGGAGACTTTCCACAGAGCAGGGATTGGTTGAGTGAAAATGTGAAAAAGAAGTATAGAGAAATGGTGGTATGTGTGTGTGTGTGGGGGGGGGGGCATTCCAGGCAGGTGTAAAAGCAGGTAAGATGTTTATAAGTTATATTTTTTATTATATTAAGCAGAAAAGTTATATTTTATATTTCATTGGGCCTGAAGACTTCTGGGAGGTATGATTTTTATAGAAAAATATTGGTGAAGGTTGAAACTAGCATATAGGTCTTACCTACCAGCTAAATAGAAAGCCTATATTGTCGGTTTATATATTAATAAACATCAAAGCAATCCTTACCTTATGACAAAAGCTGTGTCATTGGTTATTTGGAAGAAAATACATTCTTTTTCCTAAATAAGTGTGTTTCTTTCTCTCCTTTCCCCCCTTTCCTCCCAGAGAGTGTAATTCTGTTTTAGAGTCTGGGCTCTCTAGCTAACCTGCCTTGCCGCAGATCCTCTTTGAGACACTTACTGTACGAACTTGGTTGTGACTGTATAGCCAGAATATAGGCTCTACTCATGTCACAGACACAAGTTTCTTTTTTTTTTTTTTATTCTTCTTACATTAATCCCCATACATCACATCATTAGTTTTAGATGTAGTGTTCCATGATTCATTGTAACAAGTTTCTTTTCCATAAAAGTCCAGCTGGTATAGTAGCTATTTTAGTTATATTCTTATATGACAAACTGCCACAAAACTTTGGGGACTTAAAAAAAAGCTATTGATCCAATGTTCTGGAATTTGGGCAAGGCTCAGTGAAGAAGGCTCATCTCTGCTGCATATCGTATCAGCTGAGCTGACTCAAGTGGTTCTTGAGCATTCAAGATGTCCTCAGTCGTACATCTTGTGCCTTCGTGCTGGCTACAGCTGTAGTCACTGATTCTCCTGCATGTAACCTCACTCTCTTTATGTGGTGTCTCATTTGGTAGTCTAGCATGAGCTTCTTGAAGTGGGGTCTGGCTTCCAAGAGGGTGCAGACAGAGACTGCAAGGCCTCTTAAGGTCTAGCGTGAAAGTCACAATGTCATTTCTGTAACATTCTGTTGGCTAACACTGGTCACAGCCAAGATTTAAAAGGAGGAAAAATACCTCTGGATGCAAGGGATGGCAAAGTTATAGTGCTAAAGGACTTATAGAATGGGAGGAATTCTTGGAGCCATTTTTGGAAATAATCTATCAAAATGAATCTCCTCTGTGAGGTCTTGAGGGGCCCAGACTGCTTTTTCATCTTGCTCTGCCATCTCTAATGTTGCCCTCCTCTGTGTGGTCCAAGATGACTCACCACTGTATTCTCTTTGCAGCCAAAAGGCAAGGGGAAACACCAAAAGGTAGACACCTTCATCCCTTTAATAGTACAGCCAGGATTCAGGTCTTTGTCACAAGGCCTACCTAATTAGAAGCCTGAAAGTGAAGTCTTTGTTCTTGGTGGCCATAAGACACCTGAAAATTGAGGATTCTATTTCCATGAGAGGAAAAGGGAAGATGGAGGTTGAGGGACAGTTCATAATCTCTGTGACAGTTAACACAGCTGCTTTCTGTGTGAAATGGGGGTGATACCTGCACCTACTTCATAAGGCTGTTGTGAAGGGTAATGCACAGTATGTGTGAGAACTTAGCAGTGTGTGCGGATAAACATTAGTTGTCAGTCTTCTTTCAGTCACACATCACAGAACTCCTGCCACCTTCCAGGCACTGTTCTGGACTCCAGATGTAGAGAGGTGCATAAGACATTTTTCCGCACCTGGAGGACTAAAACTCTCCTGAGAAAGACATACTTAAAAACAAATAAGAGCAAGAGGTGAGTGGTGAGATAGAAATGTGGATAAAGGCCTGTGGAGGTGGATAGCAGGGGTGCAGGAAAGTCCGAGATTTCAGAAAGGAGCTAACACTTAAGGTTGACCATGAAAATTGAGTCAGAAATGACATCTCAGAGGGACTGAAGAGTGTGACATGTTTAGGAAATGGTCAAGAGGCTTTCGCCCAACCCTTCTTTTGTCTAGGATGCTCTCTCCCCTCTCCCCCTTTACCTGGGTAGCCCCTACAACTCGTCTTTCTGAATTCTGCTTGAAGCTCTCTTCCTCAAGAAAGCTTTCCCTGACTTCCCAGACTCAGTCAGGTCCTCTTGGTAGATGCGCCCATAGAATCTTTGTGGTATTCAGTCTAATTATGACTGAAGTTCTGCTTGTGTAGGTAATAGTTGGATAACTCTTTTCTTCACACCACTAAAATTTTAGCTCCTCAACAGCAGAGAAAAAGTCTGTCTTATCTACTAATGGGGCTTGAATCACTCCTGCCTCCACCTCTAACACAGAACAGACTGAGAAGTAGACACAGGGGTCAGAGGGTCAAAATTACAGCTTTACTAATGCTAAATCTCGTTTGGAGATTTCAGCCTGATCTGTGGTCAAATTAGGCTTCCTACTCCTTCTCTCAGAATTGAACCTATTTACCCAAACGTTAGAAGAAAAAAGGGATAACCACAGGCCTCTCTGCTCTATCTTCTGCTACCTACAAGAGTTCCTCGTTTAGAATAGGTGCTTACAAGGCATTGCTTGTTGCCTTTTGATTTTTTTTCTCTTTTAAGCGATGTCTTCTTACTTCAGATAAGGCTTTCTAACATCCTTAATCAAGTGCACAGTAATTTCTTATGGTTTCTCCTTTATGCTTCTTTCCCTGAACATAACACACAGCATAATAAACAGTCCTTTAAGGTTTCTTAAAGGTTTTACTACAAACAGCAGAGGGGAAATTATAGGAAGTAAAACAACTTTCTCCCATACCTCTCTGCTTTCTGTTGGTAAAGCTTTTTAAGCTTTACTTTTTCTCCTTACTCTATACTGAAGAGCACAAAACATACGAGTCGTGGGATTTGTTTACCAAATGCAGGACATTCGAGAATTGAGAGGAAGACTAGGTACAGGTTACCCTAGGTCACATAGGTCCTAACAGCTACTTCAGGACTGAGGGCTTCCCCTGGACCACTGCAGTTTTGTGAAAGGAGCCAGGGGGGCATGGCCAGGTGACAGGAAGGGCAGAAGCAACTGTCCAGTCTTCCTCTTCTCTTTCACTTTTGCTGGATGCCTCATCACCTTTGAGGATGCCATGCTGACCTAGACCTAGAGTCAATAAATGGGGGGAATCCTGGGAAGGAATGCTAATCCTGGGCACCAATCGCTTGACAGAGGCAAGAGGAAAAAGGAGAAAAGAATAATCTCCACTACTGTTTGGTGGGATCAGGGTCCTCAGGCTATTTCTGAGTATTTGTATACCAGGGCATTTTGCATATCTGGGATACTTCCTATTGTTATTATTCAGTAACATTTAAAGTTATTTGTTTTCATATGACAAAAATATAAACTTACTGCTGAAATATTTGAAAAATACAGAGAAGTATGATAATGAAATATTAATCACACATAATCATATCCCCTATCTCTTCTCCCAAAAGTGCTTTTTGATTTTACATTTAACATGATTAAAATAGATTGTGGACAACTTAACCTTATCAGAAAAATTATTCAGAGAAACAATTTTCCCAGTCTTCTGTAACAAGTATTTATTTTCACAGGTAGTTAATTTTATATGAATTTAACTTCAAAAGTTAAATGCTATATAAACATAGATGAGAACACATAAATATGTTAAGCCCCAGATATCCTTTAAGATAAGAGGTTTCTCCCTAGTTCTGTTTATTCATTCACTCAGTTATTCAATCAATCTCTTGCTTATTTATCTTATGAAAAATATTATACACATGGGCTTTGAAAACACCTACATTTGGGGGGAATAGAGTTATTTCATGTAAAAGGTATGTTAATCTTCAAGTTTTTCATTAGGGCATTGGACATTTGGTTAAAAAGTATTCTCTCCTCTTGAGGAAATTGTATTCCATTTCCACCCTGACATACCACACAGTCCACTGCTGATATCGTTTCATTGTAAGCAAGGACTGTGTGGGACATGAGTCAATTCTAAGTTGTTAAGAATTTCCTTCTTTTCCCAGTGGAATACACATGATTGCTGTTGGAAAATGGTCTGAAATCAGATTTAACCTTTTGTTTAAGTTTGTTTTTTTTGTTTGTTTTTTTTAATAGGATGGAGGGGACGTGAGCCAGTAAAAGTGTATTTTTTTTACTACGTGTTGAATAACAAAATTTTGGCTAAGATGTAAGCTTGCAAGAAAAGTTAACAAACTCAGTAGACACACAAAACATTGCCAATGGGTAAATAGAAAAAGGTTATAAACTTTTGTAGAGTTCAAGAAAATACAGTAAAAAAGGTTCTTGTAAATTATTATAAAATGCGGTATTTCTTAATGATATCCTGGTGTGGTTTCTTAGGTGACAGACAGGTAAACTAATTAATTTAAAATGAATTTGTTGGCATAGTGCTACTGAAAAAGTTAGACACGGGAGGTGTGGAGAAAAAGAGAATGAATTAGAGCACCATGAGAATTTTGATTTTGAATTTCAGAGAGACCTGTCACAATAGAATTGCTTCCCTCCAACATTCTGTTTCAACTGTATTTTTAAATTTCACCTTAAGTTTTCAATCATGGAGTTCCCAATATTAAATGCTTATATTTTAATATATAACTTGACAGGGAAAGGTGCAAGATTAATGCCATTGATATACAAAGTGAGTTAAAACAGGCTTGACAAGAGGTTTAAGTTGGCCAACTGGTTATTCAAATCTCCTAGGTCATATTTATTCACCTTAACCTCCGTGAAGAGTTTTCCTTCAATTTTAAAGCAGGTGTCCTTCTCATACTCTTGCCAGATTTGGCAGCTGGGCCTCCATTACCCAGTGGTGAATTATAAAATGAGCCTCACCACTGTAACTACACATCACAATCCTGATGTGTTATGTCTCTGTTATGTCTCTGTAAAAATGGCAGTTTGTACCATCAGACAGTTTACTATTTAACCTGACAAAGAATCCGTCTTTCCTGTTGTTGTTGTTGTTGTTGTTGTTTTTCTCCTTAAGAATTTTACATTTTAAAACCATATGCCTTCTTAGGAAGCAGGGTTACCGAAACTTCTGGGAGCTTAGAATTGAATGACGCTGTTGTTTCCTTGCCACAACGGTGGAGTTTCCTCGTTACAGCTTTCTTGTTTAAAAAAAAAATGGACTTATTATTACTAACTGTAGTTCTAATAGTCACATTTCAGAATTTATAATATTGTGGGCTCTACAAATCTGGTAAAAGACAAAACAAAAACAATGTACTTTTAAAGAGATCTTGAATTTCATCTATAGGCAGTAGCTTATTTTTTCCTTTCCGAGATTCTTAAGCTAATGTTTAGATTTAGGGAACTTATAGCCTAGAGAAAAAGTAGTAAGAAAGCATATATTGGAAATGTTATAAAGTACTAGATTATTGAAGAAAAATAGAAATTGTCAGTGATTTTATAGTAACTTTATTTGCTGGTAATTGTTAAGGCCAAATTTTGCCACACAGCTTATAGGAATACATCAGTAAAAAAGAAGTATAAAATAAGGGTGGAACCTTGAATATTAGAAATGAAAGCAGAAGATGAAGATTGATAAAATAGAAGAACAGAGTGCTGCAATAATCATTAGATTTGGGCTGCAGATCTGGTTTAAGTCATATTTACTATGTCATCTGGCTATGACCAGCTTTCCTGAGCAATAGAGTGGACACCAGCCACCATGTCATGGCTATAGTGGAGATGATCATGCTTACCTGAACCTGTTTATTTTCATACATCCTGATGGAATATAGACAGCATTCCAAAGTTCAACTCAGTAAAACTAATTTGACAGCAGACCAAGATAACTTGGCCCATTTATGCAGAATTTCTAGAGGAATGAATGAATGAATTGCTTCTCTCAACAAGATTCCAGCTGAGAGTTGGCCTCCGAATATGTGAAGGGTACTGAGCCTAAGGAACTTTTATTCTGAGGTGGGTTTTTTTTTTAAGATTTTTATTTATTTATTTGACAGAGAGAGAGCGACAATGAGAGAGGGAACACAAGCAGGGGGAATGGGAGAGGAAGAAGCCGACTTCCCGCTGAATAGGGAGCCCGATGTAGGACTCGATCCCAGGACCCTGGGATCATGACATGAACCAAAGGCAGACGCTTAACCGACTGAGCCACCCAGGCATCCTTATTCTGAGTTTTTGACTAAATATGCACCCTCTGCTTTCCTTAGACATCATATAGGCAGACTTTAAGTTTTGATCATCTTCTATAAAACTTAAAGTGCCAACTGAAAATCTCTCTTTTTCTTCTGCAAAAGAGTGTACCTATATGTAACGATAGGATTTTTCACAGGAAACTACCTTCTTAAGAAAGGGAATGCATGTTAACAAATTACTGATCAATCCCCAGTTGTGTCCAAACACCATATGGCTGGACAAAGATGATTGTAGCTTAAAGAAATTTCAAAGCAGACCTTAGAATATCAAATGAGATTTAAAGCATGAATAACTTACTCATTTATGGTAAGAAAAATGCATAAGAAGTTCAAAGAAGAGTTAGTGACAATTAAAGGGGTTTTTTCTGACATAAATATTACCAAATGACTTAATTACAAGATATATACAAAAAATAAAAGAATTTAAAAGTAGAAGAAAGCATGTAGTATACTTAGCTTAAACAGAATAGTTTATCACAATTTAAAGAGGCAGAGAATAATGGATGTTTTCATATGAAAATGAAATGTAACAGAATTTATGAAGATTAGCATTTCGTGATTGTCACTATCAAATGCCACTCGCTGGGTAGATTACACATTCCACAGAGAGGTGGTGCTCAGGAGCAGTACTTGAATTTGCTTATGAGAAATCATATAAGATATATAGGAAATCAGATAAGATATATAAGATACTAAGATATATATAGTATTAAATTGGATCATCATAAACCTAAGCTTCACCATTTGTTATATCCTGCAAACTGATGCCTTGCAGGCCAAATCTTCATACATGTTTTGTTTGGCCCCCTAATTTTTAAATTGGTTTTTAACATTCAAAAATCTGGCTCTAGAAAACATGAAGCTCTGGGGATACTAAACCCACATTTCATGTACCAACATATCCCTTTAGATTGGGCATGCATCTGTCTGTTTGCCACATTTCCCACCTTGCTTCTTCACTGGGTTAAATATCTGCTTAGCCTGAGTGAGCATCTCTCTCTCTTGCTATCTCTCTCTTCCTGTCAAATAAATAAGATCTTTTAAAAAAATTTATTTTTGTCATAGCTAACCAGGTATTAAGAATCATCAACCAACTCTTTTTTTAGCCAAGAAAATATTTGGTTCTCAGATGTCCACATATACCTAATAGTTTGGGAATCTAAGGAATCACAATAAAACCATCCTTATTAATTCTAGTTTGAATTCAGCCATGTACTATAAAAAGAACACTAGTTAGAATTAAGGCATGCCAACAGAATTCATATATGCGATTTTAAAATAAATACATTTGACCCATGAACAACATGGATTTGTACTGTGTGGGTGCACTTCTACTCAGATTTTTTTTCAACAAATACAATACAGTACTGTGTATTTTCTCTTCCTTATGATTTTCTTAATAAAATTTTTTCTCTAGCTTACCTTATTGTAAGAATACAGTATGTAATACATATAACATACAAAATATATGTTAATTGACTGTATTATCTATACAGCTTTTGGTCAACAGTCAGCTATAGTAGTTAAGTTTTTGGGGAATTAAAAGTTAAACATTGATTTTTGCCTGGGGGTTAGTGCCCCTAACCCTCACGTTGTTCAAGGGTTAACTGGTTTTTTTTTTTTTTGACAGAGAGAGAGAGACAGTGAGAGAGGGAACACAAGCAGGGGGAGTGGGAGAGGGAGAAGCAGGCTCCCTGCTGAACAGAGAGCCCGATGCGGGGCTCGACCCCAGGACCCTGGGATCATGACCTGAGCTGAAGGCAGCCACTTAACTGACTGAGCCACCCAGGTGCCCCGGGTTAACTGTATTTTAATTTCATAAATTATGAATATATGATTTATGTCAAGGGAAAATATGTTGTCAAGATCCTTAATACAGTACCTGACACAGAGTAGGAATTCCTTCATTTGTTGTTTACCTGAATCTCAATGTTCAAGAAAGAGTAAGATATGCTCAGATGGTGAGATTTTGCCAGGTGGAAACTGAAGCAGAGAGTTTTTCAATAGATCTAAAAGAGAGGAACATTTGGGCCAACACAGAAGTTAAATGGTGTTGGGAGCCAAAGACCCAATAAGCCAACATGGAGACTGAAGGAGTCAGAGACAGAAGGATCCAGAAGTCACAATGAATATGATCTTTGTGGGACCAGAAACCTGAGAACCAGAGTGGTACAAATACAACTGGGAGTAAGTGAGGAAGGGTTTGAAATGTTGTCAAGAGCAATTTTTCAGACTGACTTGTTTTAGGGAGTGAATAGATCATGAAGCACAGACGAGGTAAGCTAGTCTTAAGTGGCCAGCGTAGGAAGACCTTTTGAAATAAACACTGAGTGACTCTGAAGCAGAATCCATGAGCACTTGTGGGATCAACTGGGAAGATAACTAAAACAATCTGAATTGCCTCTTGACAGTGAAGATTTTCTGATAGAATATAAACATTAATTTTTTTTAGCTCTGATTTTTCTGGGTTTCTTTCATCCTCTGGCTCCACACAGTGATCCCCACACAGCGTGAAGCTTTCTTCTTAGAGTAGTCTCAGGTCCTACATCCTCACATTGCCAACTCCAGGAGAAGATAGGATTTGTATCTTTTCATTCCCAGAAGTCACTCTGGACCAGCTTAGTCAAGTGCCTACCCTTGTACCAGTCATTGTGGCTGGGTGAATGACATATACTGATCGGCTAATGTCTTATTCCTTGCCCATTTCGGAACTAATTACAGTAGCCTGGAGGATTGAGATAAGCTGATTGGCTTATGAGAACCAGTGTCTACTTGTGGAGCTCGGTGTGGAGTCAGTCGGTCCAAACCTTGTAGCTGAGAAGTTAGGGTACTCAGGAAGAAGAGAATATAGAATGGATTCTGATGAGGAGAGCAATAAATGCCCAGCATATAAAGAGCTTAGAATACTCATTTTTGTCATGGTAGTTGGAACATAGCAAAATATACAACAGAATATCAAGGTGATGTGGAATTCAACAGTTCTGGAGAAGTTGTTGTTGATCTCGTTTCTCATGCTCTTTAGGCCAAGTTAAAATATTTTTCGCTATGTATATTTCAGAAACTTTCTACCTAAAACAATAATAATAGCTCTTCCTCTTCTTTCATTCCATTCCTTCTTTGCTTTTTCCTTTCCTTCTTGAATAGGTTAGTCCTAAAGCCATTAGGTGGGGCAAAAGATAAGGTGTCTGTATGAGAAATGGTATGGAGCCATCGTGATCCAGTGTAGGGTGTGAGAACCTTACCAGGGTGTGGAAGGAGAGATGTCCTACTCAGGATTACCAGAGCCTGAGCACAGAGAGGAGGATATCCACAAAGAAGGGCAGCCTGGCATGGAGTTTCAGAGACTAAGTGGGCTAAGGATCATGTCTACATGGGGTGAACGGCCTGGTGTGGGGAGGTAAAGCCATAAAAGGATGGTAAAGACATATCTGCAGAAGGGTACAGAGTATCAGAGCTCAGCAGCATGACGGGCACATCCATGTGGAAGAATAGCCTGGCATGGTTGCTGCAACCCCAGCTGGGAGTAGAGCATCCAAGCAGGAGATGAGTGGAAGGGCAGAGATGAAAAATGAGTTGTCTACAGAGAATTTGTCAAATAAGTAAATACATTAAGGATATGGGAGCCAGGTTCCTCATTGTCCAAGGTACAAACATGGAAAGGGAGAAAACTTGAATGAACTCAAAGGTGTTGGATTGGGATTGCAGGTAGCAGTGTAAACTCATATTTTTCTGGGGCTATAGATATGGTTATGGATATGGATAGCTCTGTCCACTGGGATGTCCTGGAGTCAGCAATACCCCAAAGCAATTAGTACACACCTGGGGCCCATATCTTCATTTGTAAATACCTGTTTCCTCTAAAAGAAAACTAAGCTCCTTGAAGAAATGCCTCTGTATAACTGGAGCAGGTAAATTAGAAAATGAGCCTGCTGTATCTTGTCCCAGAAAATAAGGAAACACTTAAAGAATGATGGGAACATGCCCCAAAGGCAGAGAAACCAACCTGAAGAAGCTTCCACTAGACAAACTGGAGACAACTGGAACATCAGAGTAAATAATATATGATTTTTTTTTAAAGATTTTATTTATTTGACAGACAGAGATACAGCGAGAGAGGGAACACAAGCAGGGGGAGTGGGAGAGGGAGAAGCAGGCTTCCCGTGGAGCGGGGAGCCTGATGCGGGGCTCGATCCCAGGACCCTGGGACCATGACCTGAGCCGAAGGCAGATGCTTAACTACTGAGCCACCCAGGCGCCCCAATAATATATGATTTTAAGTCAAATTAATTATAAAGTAAATAATTCTAAACCATTGAAAAAAGGGAAATATGAATACACACACACACACAAACACACACACACGCATTAGTTTCCCTTTATCATGAGGCGAACATTCCAAGACCCCCAGTGGGTTCCTGAAACCAGGGATAGTACCAAACTCTATATATACTATTTTTTCTTATACGTATATACCTATGACAAAGTTGAATTTATAAATTAGGCATAGAGATTAACAACAATAACTAATAATGAAACAGAACAGTTATAACCATATGCTGTAATAAAAGTTGTGTGAATATGGTCTCTTTCTCTCAAAATAGCTTACTGTGCTATATTCACCCTTCTTCTTCTTGTGATGATGTGAGATTATAAAATGCCTATGTGATGAGGTTAAGTGAGGTAGAACGACCTAGGCATTGTGACATAGCATCCGGCTACTATTCACCTTCCGATGACACATCACAAGGAAGATCATCTGTTTCTGGACCATGATTGAGCACTGGTAACAGACCTCAGAAAGCAAAACTGTGGATAAAGGGGGACTACTGCACATATAAATTGCAAGTTTGATGAGGAATGGAGTAATGGTATCTTGATAGAATTTTAAAATAACTCTCAACAAAGTGATTATTAGTTACAAAAAGGAAAAGAGTAACTTTACAGAGGAGAAGCATGGCAGATGCACTTTTATCAGCTGATCACAGGGAACACTGTAAGTAAGGAGATACACCAAAATCATGTATGACCTGACAGAATATAATGAGAAAAATAAAGCATCATTTCTGTGTTCTATCTGCCAAAGATGTATAACTTGAAACTAATCATGGGGAAACACAGACAAACCAAAATTAAGGAATATCTACAAAATAACTGGCATGTAATCTTCAAGTGTATCAAGGTCATGGAAATCAAAGAAAGATAAGAACTGTTCAAGACAGGAGTAGACTAAAGAGCATGGAAACTAAATGTAATGTGTGGTTCTGAACTGGGTCCTTTTGAGACAGAGGACATTATTGGGACAAGTGACTGAACTTAAAAGGAGGCTGAGTATTAGATAGTCCTATAAATGTATGACTGTCAATTTTCTGACTTTGATGGTCCTGTGGTTAGGTAGGGAATATTTCTTGTTTGTAGTAAATACACACTGAAGTGATGGGACAAAAGCTTGACATCTTACTTCAGGAATAGTTCAAGAAAATAGTTCAGAAAAAAAAATTCTCTATATCATACTTGCAACTTTTCTGTAAGTTTGTGATGATGGCAGTATTTTTCCAGGTTCTCTGTGAGAACTGAAATTTATAGTAGGCAAAATAGCCATTCATTCAATGCATTTTTGAATGTTTATAATGTATTAGAAATGGACACCCACAAATAAAATATGCCAGCCATTGTTTGAGTGGGTCAACCCAAGAGGTATAATAGTGCAAAAGGAAGAAGTCCTTACTGAAGGGTATAATTAAAAAAATGCCAAGTAAGCATGCTGAAATAGATTGTAACAAGTAGAAAAGGGAATTAGGGCACTGCAGAGAGAAAAAGGACAGAATCAAAAGCTCAGACATTTTGGGTAGTATTGAAGAGTAAAGATTGGTTCAAGCATGGGGGTTTATCTAGGGAGTAGAGGGGGACACATTTTGAAAGGAAATATATGGGGCCTTGAATGCCAGATTCTGAGGTCTGAATTTCACTTTTTAGTTAAAGGGGAAACAATTTTTATGGGTAAGAGAGTTTCGTATCAGAATATTTTCATATGAATTTCAAGAGTCAATGCGTCATCGCCATTATAATTAGATATGACAAAGAAAGCAACTGTAGATTTGGAAAGTGGGGTTTATAATTATGTAATTAGATAACCTAAAGATAACCATGAATTCCTTCATAATGACTAAATAAAACAATATACTAAAATATCAAATACTAAAATTATAGCTTTTCTGTATACTATCAAGAGGACTAAAATGAGCAAACGAGCAATGAAAAGCATAGAATAATTAGGAATAGCCGAGAAATTTTGGATGGAGGTTTATTGAAAATATTTTTAGCTTATCTGAGATGTTTCTATTTGAAAAAAGAAGAGTAAATGGGAAAATGTCATTTAATCATTTGGTAATTCATTTATTCAGTCAACATCTCCTACCACTCAGTGTTCCAGGAATGGGGAATAGAGTGTTGAGCAAGACAGATACATTTCCTGCTTTCGTGGAACATGAGAGAAAGCGCTGGATCATAAACACAGAAAAATCAGGCAATAGGATTTCATATTTCTATATGATAGAAAAAGGCCAGGAATATATGCAGAAGCTACTTTATATTGGGTTTTCAAGAAAGACTTTATTGAGGAAGTGAAATTTAAGTGATTTGGATTCAGCAAAACTAGCTCACTGTGAAGGAGCCATGCAAGCAGAGAGAAGAGCTATAAAAATGCCCCACTCTAGCAGTGCAAAAAGGCAAATATGGCCAAAGCAGGAAGCAAGATAAACAAAGGATAGAGTGAGAATGAGATGCTGCTAGAGAGTTATGTATGGATCAGATCACAGGGTTCATGGCACAGTGAAAGGACATTGGAGGGTTTTCAGCAGGAGAGTGACTTAATTTTATTTACATTTTTAAAGAGCAAGAGCATAGCAGGGGTAACAATTAGGAAGCAATTCAGGAGACCAGGCTAGAGATAATGGTGATTTAAACAAGGGTGGCGGGAGTGGACTCCAAGTGATCGGATTAGAAATTTTGGAAGCTGAAATGAAACGATTTTCTAGTGGCTTATATGTAAGAAGAAGAGAAAATTCAACGACCAAGTTTAGTTTTTCTTTCCTTTTTTTTTTCTTAAGGAATAGGAGAGTGATTGCATTAACTGAGAGAAAACTTGGGGAAGGAGGAGCTATAATAGATATCCCTAAATATAGACCTTTTATTTAAAAATTAACATATAATAAGAAAAGTGTTCTAAACTAAGAGCAAAGAGATAGATTTTCAATAAAAGTCTTGAGTAAATTGGCTCTTTGCATTAAAAAGTTAACATTTTCAAAAATATCATGTCAGATTCTTAATATATTTAATTAAATGTAAAATTGTAGTGATCTAATATCCAACCAAAAATTATGCTGATATTAATTTAATCTTGGGTTAGGAAAATGCTTTTTAAACAGACAAGAAATAAAAGGAACCACAAAGAGATTATATAAAATAAAATAAACTGGAAGGTATTTGTAAAAAATATATCAAAGCTTAAATGTCCTTAATAGTTCATAAAGCATACTTTTCAATCAATAATATACACTAAAATAGAAATGTAGGAGAAAAGCTGTGAACAATTTTCAAAAGAAAATATATAAATGAAAATGAAAAGAAAGTTCAAATTCACTAGTAATTTTTTAAAGTAAATTACACACAACAGTGGTATACTATTCCTTGATTAGCAGTTATTTTTAAAAATATTAAGTTATATTAGATGAACACTCATAGTAATGGAATTTTTTTGGTTGAGGGGGAGTGTGGGGTATTATACAAGAGAGTAATATTTGAACGGATTTGTAAAACTGCTCATTTCTAATAATTTTTAATTTAGAATGAAAAGCTCATTTCTCTAAAATTTTTGAGGACTAAGAAGTTCCTCATGAATTAATTTTCCACATAATTGAAGCTCTTTAATTTAAATATCGAAACACATTTTTTTCTAAAATTAAAAATGGATTCAGTTTTTCCTAATTCCAAAAGTAATGCAAACCTATCACTGTAGATTTCAATAATGTGGAGGAATAATAAGGAAACAGTGCAAATTATTGATAATATTATTACCCAGAGAAAAGCATTATGAACATTGTGATGCATGTCCTTCCAGAAAGCTTGCAGTGAAACTTCTGCTTTTTAAAAGCAATAGTTTCTTCCACTAAGTTGTAGAGATTAGGGCCATTAAACTTGACATTTGTCCGTGCTCCTCCCACTTCTCTTTTTCCCCTCCCCGCACCACCCCATTTAATAATACCTAATTTCCTACCTGGCACCTTTCATATATTAACCTGTTGTAAGCCTCCAAGCATTGCTGCTAAGTCAAGTGTTATTATTCACATGTTAACAGTGGAGAAAACTGAGTCTTTGGACAATAATTGTCTTGCAGTTCAGTGATTCATTGTTAAGGTGGAGCTAAGGTCAAGGCCAAGTCTATCAGATTCTGCAGCCATCACCCTCTTGTATACTGTGCTGATCTCTCACCTGTGGCTAAAGGCACAGCATTGCAAAGTTCAGTTTAGCATTTGAAATGAAATGAAAGTGAATCAAATGCTATTTATAGCATAGTTTAAAAACTACTGTGTACAGCTTAGGTTGTTACTTTAAAAGAAAGGCATACTAGAAGGGATAGAGAGAAAGCAAAGGGAGGATAATGAAAGAAGTAGTGGTGAATGTCATCTCAGTCATATCATTTCTGGAGGAAAGACTAAATAAGTTTGACTTAGAGAAGAAATTGAAATATTGAAAGTATTTTTAAAAGATGATGGTTCTAGGGTTTATTTTCTATCGTCATAAATTAAGAGGAAGATATAACATTAAAGTGGAACTATTTGAGTACAAGAAATTATGTCTCCATTGGCAGGCCCGCATCCCTAGTGATATTTGGGTAGGAACGCATGTCTACCTATTTTAAACAGTTCTACACAACTACATAACTGGAGCATTAGACTTTATCAATTAACTAATTCATTAAACAAATACTTATGAAGACCTCCTGTGTGCCTACCACTATATGCACTGGTATAAAAAAGCTGAGTAAACCATATATTTTGTTAAAGTGTATTCTAGTCTAATGGCATTACAGAAATCTTGCAACATGTCTTATGCAAGTGACTTTGTTTGTTCTTACCAACTACATCTATGTTCTTGCCAACTACATCTATATTCTTAACCAGCTTAGTTTCTACAGGCTCACATGCCCTTATCTAAAGTCCTTGGGAGATACATTTCAAAATTTAGAATTCTTTGGATTATAAAAAGGTAATGAGATATGTCCTCTGTATGTTATGTAACAGTTCCTGCAGAGTCAGGGGAGTATCTCATGCTCAAACACAATGACATACCTTCCGTGAAATATATGCATACAAACACTAACAGCCTCCTGTCAGTTTTGGTTGTGTTTCACTGCCATGTGCATTCGAGCTAGGCCAAATTTTATCATCAACTAAATTACAACAAACAAACACAAATGCCTTTTGACTCTCAGAGCTTTTTGTGTATCAGAATTGTTGATAGGAGATTGTGTAATACATATACAAGGAATTTTTAAGACTGACTTGGGCTTGCAAAATATGTTCCCCAAATACTAACATATATGGGATTTTAGAGTTAACTAATGACAAAGAGGAACCCCCTCCTCTACAGTTCTCACAGCCAGTTAACAGTCTTTGTGAATCTACAAGAGACTCAATTTTTTTTTTTTTTTTACAGCAGAAGCTATTTATTACAAAAAAAAAAAAAAGAAGCAGCAGCAGCTATTTATTGCACACTATCTTGGGAAACTAGTATCTTGTGGAATAGTCTTTGAGACTATGGTAGTGATATAAGGAGACCATAGGTGACCCTCACCCTTATTTGTTTTGTTGTTTTGGGTGTTTTTTGCATTTTTATTATTTATTTATTTATTTTTTGCATTTTAAAATTCACAGTTGATTAAATTTAATGGTCTAAATGAAGCACAGATACCAATCCCTAGGAAATACTGGTAAATCTCCCAAAGTGACAGGGAAATTAATCTGGCTTTTGTGGAAGAGCCTGATAGGAGGGAGCCCTCTCCAGAGCCTCTCATTTTTCAGCTGTCTTAGTCCATTCAGCTGCTAAAACAAGAGTAAAGTACCCATAAACTGAGTGGCTTATAAACAATAGAAATTTGTTCCTCATAAACCTGGAAGCTTGGAAGTCCAAGATCAAGTCAGCGACAGTTTAGGTGTCTCATGAGAACTTGCTTCTTCGATGTCACCTATCTTCTTTCTGTAACCTCACGTAGCTGGGGGATAAGGGAGCTCTCTGGCCTCTCTCTAAGGGTGCTGATCTCATCAGGAGGGTGCTACCTGCATGACCTGCTCATTTCCCAAAAGCCCCACCTCCAAACACCAGTACATTGCAGGTTAGGATTGCAACCTATGGATTTAGTGGTGGGCAGGAGCCACAGACATTCAGACTATAATAACAGCTATACATGCCAAATTTAGCCTGGTGATGGGTATTAAAGAGGGCACGTTCTGCATGGAACACTGGGTGTTATACACAAACAATGAATCATGGAACACTACATCAAAAACTAATGATGTAATGTATGGTGATTAACATAACAATAAAAAAATTTTTAAAAATGTAGCAAAAAGCATTAAGGTATGATTTGAAGTTTACGGGGGAATTCCCCTGGGACCAAAATAGTTCTTACTAGCCGATATGATTTATTAATCAGTAATTTATTCCTTGCATTAAGAAGGACCCTCTTTGGGGCACCTGGGTGGCTCAGTCGTTAAGTTTCTGCGCAGGTCATGATCCCAGAGTCCTGGGATCAAGCCCGGCATCGCGCTACCTGCTCGTGGGTAAAAAAAAAAAAAAAAGAAGAAGGACCCCCCCCTTTCCTTGGTCCTCCTGTAAGGTGTACATTGATTTGCCTTGGAAGGCAATGTAAATTCACTAGTGCTGTATTTAGCCTAAAGGTGTGACCATTCATAAAAATTATAAACAGCCCAGGTGAGGGTGAAATTGAGTTGAGTACAGGAAAAGGAGTAATGCGTGGCAAGAGGGGTACCAGTAGCAAATGATGATTACTTTACAAATTTGTCAAGATTTAGTCCAGTTTACCTAGAGAAATGCCACTGTTTGGCAAGTGCTAATAAGAATTTGGAAATACGATTTGAGCAAGGAAAAATGAGATGGGTTTAGCAACTGAAAATTCTAAGTGAAAAATTATTAAACTAAGGGAAAATGTCCTACTTTAAAAAAGTATATGAAATAAATATTGTGCAGTAAATTCTAATTGGCTACATAATAGTTTATTAAGTATTATCAGGTGTTGGTTTTTGGAAGGAGAGAATTTTCACTTACATACGAAGGCATAAAATTGCCTAAGCAAATCTATTCCTCTGAAGCATTGTATATGTTTAATCTGTGGACCAGTGTTTTCTTAGAAATGAAGCACATCAATTGCTTCGATGAAGAAAAGGAATATAAAAAATCAAAATCACCTTTTTAAAATTAAGGTTTTATATGTTGTATAATAGGTAAACTACTGTGAAGTGCAGTTGCCTGTTTAACTTTATATCTGCTTTGATTTTGGCAGTTTAGCTAATTCAAATAAAATTTGTGAAGTTAAGCACTTTCAAGAAAAGGAATAGGAGAACCTAATTTAACCTAGAGTGTCTCTTTTATTCTTCTGTTATTCATTTGAAGTGCCCTATCAGCTTGAACTGACCAACTTCAGTCATTTTTACCCTTTTATTTTTTTTCTCTAATGTAAACTGAAATTCCCTGCTGTTCATGGTATTTTACTGTTTAGCATCACTTAATGAGCAGGTATCATTAAACTTAAAAGGTCCTTTTCTGTGTATCTCTGATTAGTTAGTGAAGGAACCAAAGAATTTCTCTTAATATATTTTGATGTTGGCCCATTTTACATTTAAGTGCTTTTTGATGAAGTAGAAAATAATCATTTTGGTTGAAGTAGGATGGATTCTGTCAAGTGAATATGTGGCCTATTGTTAAGTTGTAGAAGAGAAATTGTTTACAAGTGTTGCTATACATTTTCCCTTATAAATTTATGTGTATGGGTTTGTAAACAATTTATTGTGCTTTACTTTGACTTGTTTTTCTGAAAAAATAGATATAAAGATAACTAAGCTATATATAGATGCTTTAATATCAATGTTTGTATAGTCCTTCTTATAAAAGAAGGAGTTTAGTGAATATATACATCAGAAGAGAAAAGTCTTTAATACTAGACTCATTTAATCAAACAGTTTCACACTACACTTAATTGCAGTTTCTTTTAAGTTATATAAGGAATAAACTATTAATTAGTAAAGAAATAGTAACATCCATTAATTGTATACTTTCTATCTGATGTTCAGGTATACTGTACCCACCATGGCTGATATTTTATTGTTAGTTCTAAGTTTGCTTTTAGGAAGAAAAGGATATCTCTGAGATAAATAGCATGGAGCCAAAATAATGAGGCTAAAACACAAGCAAAGGTCAGACAATGTGTAATAAGTTACAGATGGCATTGTGTGATGGTAACATTGGTAACAGGTAGAAGATGTAAGAGTGCTGCCTACTGGTAAAAAGTAGTAGTGTTTAAAGGGTAAGTGAGAATAGGTGTAGGTAACCAAACTGTAAATTATATACATGGTTACATAGGATTGCTGTTATTGATACCTCTGACCCAAAATGTTCTTTCCATTAGTATTAATGAAGGTTTTTTGAGAGCAACATTTCTGGCGTGGGACTTCTGTTTTTGTTTTCTTGGAGAATGTATTTAAATAGTGTGCTTGTTCCCTTGCTTTCTGTCTTTGTAATCTGTAGTTTTTTTTTAAATCTGTTTGTAATATGATGTCTGTGCAGTTTCTCTTATGGGTGGCCCTTCTTCGAAAACCTTGACTTTTTTAGTTGTGACAGCATTTCCAAAATATATTTAGTTGAAAAATAAAACCCATGCCTGTGAGAGACAACTGTCAATTTTAGTATTAGATAGCTGATAATTTAGATTGTCCAGTGAAACAATGCATTCACGGAAGAAGTATGATTTGTATATGCAGCAATCAACACATGATAAGTCTAATTGAAAAAAAAAATGACAAACTGCTTCAAAAGTACCAGGTCAAAGTTTTAGCAAATTAAAAATCAAGTGTGCCTGTATGTAGAGTTTATTTTTTCCATGTTCCACCTAAAATAAGTGCAAAGTTTTCTGTGCTAAAAATAAACATTTTTGCTAGAATTGCTTTGGCATATATCTTAGTTTATTTTCCAATAAACTAATTTTGTTTATAGTCTTGAAAAGTAATTAAAGTTACTCTTAACATTAACTCAACTGAAAGTGAAGCTTTAATTTTATAACCATGGTTAGTTTAATATTTGTTGTGCAATGTTTATATGGGCATGACATGATAGACTTAATTAAATGTGATGATTTCATTATTCTGATTTAAAACTTATCGTACACATTTTAGCTTTATTTTCAGATATCCATTATATAAGACTTATTAAAACACCATGCACTGTAAAAATAGTTGTCACAAAATGAGGAAACTGCTCTTTCATTATGTATAACTTTCTCACTTACATAATGCAGTTTCCATCCTGAAAAAGAATTGAGCCAAAACTAAATTGATGAAAAAGAAGAAAAAATAAAGCATTTTTTCAATATCCAAAACTTGCTTTTACTTTCTGGAGGGAGGAGAACTACAGGTTATATTGTCTCTTTCGTGGCATAAATACACTCCTTCCACATTGATTCTCCTTCTTCCTCTCTTTTTCCCTCATTCCCCTTCCCTGTCTCCTCTCTCCCCAGCCTATATGTCTTTCACTCTATTTATCTTTATGGGACATATCTTTTTCTATGTTAACTTAGATGGACATTGCCACTAAATTCTGGTCAAGTAAAATTGGAAGCACTTAAATATTATTTTTGAGAATTTTATTTCTGCTCATATTTATTAACTTGTAGAGAAAGAAGAAGAGAGAGAGAGAGTGGAAGGAAAGACAGGAGAAAAGTGAGAGAAAGAATAAGGAAGAACAAGAGAGAAAAGTAAGAACAAGTGAAATGGAAATAAATCAGATTACGTTGTATGCAGATTTTTGTGTATGGAAGGTAAAGTGTGAGAACCGTCTAAATGGGTGAGAAATTGATATTTGCATTCTTGAATTTTTCCAATCTGCAAAATAAATTAATAAATAGTAAATACAATACTTGTGGAAGGTTCAGTGATGTCTAAAAGATAAATAGTTGGAATTACCATGTTACTTGCTTTGCTAATAGAACAATCAAGTATCATATCGCCAAGATGGTATTTTAGTAGTATAGAAAACAGCAGTGCAGTTCTTATTTTGAAATGTAGCAAACATTTTTCCTGTGTGAAAGTTTCTGCTGGCTTCATAACATAAGAAACAGTGTCAAAACCCAGTGCTAACAGTAGTCTGCACTGTGGTCTTTATCATCTTAGATTCTTCACCTAAAACTCCTGGAAATAGTTTTCAGAAAAAGGACAAGAGAAATGCTTTACAGAGTGAGAAGTGCTAGATTGCAAATCTTATATTGTTCTTTTTAACAATATGAATAACCATATGTTAATACTTTCCCCTTAGCAGCCAATAAAGAAAAATAATTACTTTTATGAGCAGGTTTTTCTAAAGTATAAGTTCTTATCTATTTTTTATTTCTATGTGAATATTGAAGTAGTTTATTTTTTGACCTGTGTGTTTATTGTATTTTGCAGAAACTATAGTACATGTTTAGGGATTAATAATTTATCTAGGAAGTGCTTATTATCTCGTAAAGATGGAGGAACCCTTAAGACAACATTGTAACATCATTCAGTAAAGATTTGTTTTCTATTCTCTTGTGTTTTATAACATTTTCATCTAAACATAGCATCCCCACAAGCTATTTTAACTCTTAACATGTTTTTAAAAATATGCTTGAAAGGATATACAAAAATGTTTTAATTCTCAAATATTAATAAAACCATTTTCTTTCTGTTTTATTTCTTATACAAATGTAAAAGCTGAATTTTTCACTGATGTTTTATTTGTAAAATTGAATAATCATAATGGTGATTGAAATGCTTTATTGGCATACTTTTTAAATTTATGAACTTTGGTACATTTGGCATCAAGTTAATTTCTCCCCTTTTTTGTCATTAAAAAGGGCATCAAAACATAAATATGCCATAACACAGCTTGATTAGCAGATTGGGCTACCACAATTTAAATAAAAATTTTAACCCTCATTTTTTGTCCTGATTATTTTTAAGTCCAAATTTATATAAACATAGTTTGCTGCTATAATTCCTGAAAATCTTAAAGTGCAAAGCATGCCAACATTCTAATTTATATCTTGTATATAATATGTAACAGTGTTCATGTCTATGACCCCATACTAACTAATATAATGAGTGTATATCATCTTTTCACATCATTGATGATCTCATGTTTTAGGAAAAAAACACTTGTTAATTATAATTCAAAGTGGCAAGAAGAAAGCAAACCTTCATTTTTGCATTGTCTACTTTAGTACTTAGTATTTTTTCTTCATTGTCTTATTGGTAACTTTTGGGTTTTCTTTTGCTATAATTCCTTGGAGTTCTGTCATTTCTCATTAATGAAATAATCCTTTAAATGTAAAATTGAGCTGTTTGTTTAGAAGAAAGTTATCTGTTATTTTCTTAATTACTATTGATTTAGCACTTGGTATCTTCTACAGGAAGATTTTAGCCATTAATTTAGGCTTGAGGCAACACTTTTTAGAATTTTTTGGAAAACAGTACTGCCTTAAATGGATGTAATAGCAATTATATGATTAAAACTCATTTAATAAATTAAAATTTTTCATTAGAGATCTATTATCTATTCTGTTATTTTTTTCTCCTGAGGTAATCATAATACATATTGGATACGTCACTTTCGCACACTCAATGATATTATTTGTTCCTTAACTCAAATCCAGGGATGGAGTACATACAATGCTAAGAGAGCACATAAGGAGGGCTTAGCTATAGATATTTAAAAATCTTATTGTTGTATGGAAATCTTCCTGCATTGTCTATAAGATAAAAATAGTTTTGTCTCATATTTAAAAATTTTTTTTTAAAAAATGAAGAATAAATTCAATACATTTTAATGAATATTTTATTATTGATTCTTTTTTCTTTTTTCTTCAAATAAATATCTTAACTGAATACTTAACTGTTCTTTGTTTTCCCACACTAGTTGGTAAGTGGCTGTGTTACTCTGGCAAGTGACTTAATCTTCCTCTGCCTCAGTTTCCCCATCTGTAAAATAAGAAAGGTGATAATTGTACTTACAACAAAGAGTTATCAGGATTGTTTTCCAACTGATTTTTTCCTTCTCCACTTTCCATTTATAATTTTACTTTATATACTGGTCAAAGTTAGCTTTCCTAAAACACCTCTAATCTTACCACTCTCCAGCTTCAGTAACAATTTTGATACATTATATAGTCTAAAGAATATAGTTCAGATTCCTCCTTCTGACAGTTTCAAATCTAACTTACACTTGTAAGGTAACTAACTCATTGAGTATACCCCAGTCAATCTGAACCATGTGCCTATCTCAGGATATAGCTCATCATTTTGTTTTTAGTTTTGCATTTTTTTGTCTGGAGCATTTTCAAATATACTTCCTTTTATAGAAATCCTGTTTATTCATTGGAAGAAGACCAGTTCCAATTCTGGAATCTCCTCCTTATAGGCTTCCTTGATCTCCCAGGATGACTTTCCCAAGTTCAGTACTCATACTGTATAGCATTTGTACTCTCTTAATGTACTTATCATATTCTAACTTGTGTTCTAGATAGGTTAGATAAGATCTATATCTTATCTATAATTTTAACTTCTAATTAGAAGTTTCCAGGGCAGGGATGGCTGGGTGGCTCATTAGGTTAAGCCTTTGCCCTCAGCTCAGGTCATGATCCCCGGTCCCCGGGCTCCCTACTCAGCAGGGGGTCTGCTTCTCCCTCTCCCTCTGCCCCTCCTCCCTGTTTGTGTTCTCTCTCTCTCTCTCTCTCTCTAATAAATAAATAAATCTTGAAAAAAAGAAGTTTCCAGGGCAGAAACTAGATTATGTTTTACTATGAATTCCTTTCCCGTCTTCCCCACAACACTTAACAGTACTCTATACATACAAGATGGTACGTAAAATAGTTGATTAGGGAGACACTGTGGCATAACAGAAAGGACATGGGCATTTGAGTTTAAAAAACAAAACAAAACAGAACAAAAAACACCTTGGATTTGAAGACTGAGTTAAATATTGTCTGACCCTGATCAGCTTAACCTGTAAGAGTCCCAGTTTCAGCAATTTGTAAAAAGAAGAATATTATCTACTTTTTGGGCTGGGTGTAAGGATTAGAGATAATGCATGTAAGATGTTTGTAATATGTAGTAGATGTTCAATAAATATTTCCACTTTTGCTTTATGTGATGAAACTTATTTCTTTTGCTGCCAGCCATATAAACTATAGCAGTACATCTAAGATTGGTCACTGCAGGTATGCTAGCAGAGTTCACTTTTGAGTAACAGTTAGCCTGTGTTGTCTTGAGAAAAAAAGAAAAAAATTACCACTGCCTTTGTAAAAGATACCCTGGCTACATGATGGCCACAGGTGAGTGGTTTCCTTGTTTGCACGGGCTAACTCTTCCCTCTCTGAAATATCCCTCTCCATAGCACAGCTAGAGTGCTGGAGACAGACAACAGATAAAGGTGGCAGTAGTCAAAAAAGAAGACTGCTGCCACCTTCATCAGTAAGTATTCGATTTCTTTATTCATTTGGGCGACAGGTATTTGAAGGGTTTAACTATGTGCAGATCACACTAGTAGATGCAGTATTGAACTTGGAACAGATCATACTGTCAATGAACTTAAAATATGGGACAAGAAGATGAAATATATATTTAAATGGCAATGAGATAAAAGGGACATGGATAAGGTATTAAGGTTGTGATTTAGTTGCAGCTCTGGAGCAAAACTCAAGTGGTGGCCACAGAAGACTACTTCACATCCCCGCAGCTGGACCATATTCTCTCTTCGGAGTTGGGATTACTAAAGTGATGTAAGAATGCATTTAGACTGATGGCAAGGAAATTGGGATAATCCTCAAGCCTATGTATTTATTAAAATGCTGATTAAAAGAAATATATTTTTCCCACTTAAGTTCCTGACCATGAAAAAAATACACCTGTAACTCAAAGTAGCCACACATTTGAAAGACACAGAATTCTCTCTGTAATTTATGTTAATTTTTATGTAAGCTTACAAAGACTATAAGCATAACACTCAAAATATGGAGACCTTCCCATTTTTGAATAAAGGAATTTCACAATACTGCTGTAGAACAAAGCAGACAGTTCTCCCATGTTTCTGTTTTGTTAAAATATGTATTTCAGCTTTTATCTGTTTGAAATGGTGGCTGCAATTTGGTAAATGCCACCGATTGAGTTTAGATTTTATTGTTACAGTGTTACAGTTTTGATAGCACTGGGCATTTCTTCCTGTTAGTTTGTTCTGCTTGCTTTCAAGAATGGTATTTAATCAGTGTCCTAGCTCATTCGATGTGTCTTGCTTATAGATCCCTTTGCACTAGAGAGAACAACCAAGTCTTCTAAAAGCTGACAGTTGTCCAGAGGATTTACAACTGATCATACCAATTTGGGGGAAATTTGACCTTTCCTACGTTCTTTTGCATAATTATTTCCAGGGGAAAAGCAAGATAGGTTTTGATAGACCCCAGTGCATGACACACAGTAGGTACTCAGTGTGTTTTTAAAAATAGATTTCAGTGGAGCAAATTGTTTGCCATGTTATCCCTTGAAATGTGCTTCTTTTGAATAAAATTATCAGTGTCATAATA
>NC_058414.1:70948809-70958809 GCF_002201575.2 Neomonachus schauinslandi
CACAGTTATTTATCTGTGGAGCCTACTTGCTGTTCAGCTCAGACCATGTTATGAGTGTGACTCATGCTAACATTAATGAAAGCTAATTATAAAAGTGTTCATTCTAATGTCTAAAATAAACCTCCATCTCAAGAATAATGTATAAACCATTTTGAAATAATGCTGTCAAAGAAATCTTGTGGCAGGTCCCTTACACACACACACACACAGAGACACACACACACACTCATACACACAGACACCAGAAAGGAGGACAAAAGCAGTTTCCTGACCATATCTTGAAAACTCTGTCCAACACAGTCATGCGGTTACCTTAAAATTCTGGCCTTATCATTGCATCCACCTGCTAGGCTCATGTTAGACTTTTGCACTAAGTTGAGGCTGGTGGAAGAAATTTCTCTAAGTGTACCGCCTATGCTGTGGGTCTTCCAATGGGAAGGCAAGAGGTGGGTCTGGTGAGGAGCAGTATTAAAGGGACATTCGGCGCCCAAAAGATAGCCTGGAAGTAAAAAGTGCTGAAAGGGCAGGAGAATGAGGATCCGTGGGAGAGCTGTATTATGCTCAGGAAAAACAGCAAGGGATCCCGGGGAGTTGCTGTGGGCGGGAGACTGAAGATTGAAGTAAAGTAAGCTTGAGGGTTAAGGAAAGATATGTGGCAGGAAAGGTGAAAATGCCATCACAAGAGAAGTACATACTCAGAGCTCTCATTAGCCAGGGGATCAGTGAAGGCTATTGCAAGTAGTCCAGCCTTTGGGAATTTGACTGTAAGTGGACCCACTGCATGGAAGCTTGCAAGCTTGCACAACTCAATCACTAAGCTTTTTAAATAAGAAAGAGGGAGGTTTTGCCTGCTAGGCAGGTCTTTCTATGTTCTTGGAGATCTAATTATTTCTTATTGCTTTAACATTTTTTACTGTTAAATTCTCTATATCCTAAACGAAAATAGTTCTGGTCTCAAGAATTGGAAGATATTTTTTTCTTTAGGCAAGGACGAGGAAAAGTGTGACAGAATGTACTTGCTTATCAGGTCTCTTGTAAACTGTAACCAGTATTTATTTTTGTATTAGTACCTACGTAACATTCTGTAGTTTTTAAGTCCCTCCTCTCACATTTGTAAGATATATAGATATAGTTCAATCCACTATGAAAAAATATTACGTTTTGGTATTATAAATTAACACCAACTCAATTTGTCAGAGGTTATGGAGTAACAGAATGAAATAAACTTTCCCTAAGCTTCCTTCTTCCCTGGTTTTAAAAATAAATAAATATTAATGTTATAAAGGACTGACTTAAAACATTAAAAAATGTAATGATTAAACTAGCATTAAAATTTGTGGACTTAAAAGGAAGACTGACCATTAAACTAAAACTTGATATACATTTTCACCTGTTTGAGAAATAGATGCTCAGTATGGAAATTATATAAATGTATGAGGCTAAAACAAGACTTTAGATATAAAGATTAATGTACAGATATAATTTTGAAATATATGTGGGAACAATTAGTTCATCAGAATCATCAGTATTATCATTTCCCTTCCAATCATGCTTGTGAATGGGGACCATGGAACTCTAAGATGCAGAATCATAATGTTACAGTAAAATACATCTACATAGCTACCATTCTTTCAAATTTGCTGTTGTACTATATTTAAATGAAATAGCATAGAGAATAAGTACTTAATTTTAGTATTTTATACTATATCCATAATGAAATTTTTATGTCTTGTTACTTGTGTTTTAAAACTTAGGTTAATTTTAATCCTGAAGTAAAACATAACATACTGAGTTGCTAAATTAATTAATAGCTGATTGAAGTGAAAGATAAGATTTTCATTTGGTCAACTCTTATGTTTCTCTGATGTTTGTCATTGTTGAAGATCTAACAGTATTCTGTTCGCTAAAGATAGTCATGACCATTATTTTTAAAAATCACCATGTTGAAATGTCTCTACAACTTGGTATGTTTGACATATTAACCTTTTTGAATGAAAATTTGAATTTTTACTAATTAAAATTGTTGGGGTTTTTTTCCCCAGGAAGGTAACCTTAATTTGTGGATAGCATTTTAGGCATTTTGCTTAAACAAGTGAAGAGCAGTGGCAGATACTTTGTAAACAACTTAATTTTCATTTACTTACAATCAGATCACTTGTTATAATAAAGATCATAACACTTGCTGTAACAATAGATATCCTTTCCCAAATCATGTTTTAAAAGACATCCTGTTTCAGTTGTTTAAAATTAAAAATACTTGTGTGCTTGTTCAATTTTTGTTCTTACACATTCAACTATGTCCTTCATATTTGGCATTTTGATTTATTAGGCAATCTTAGCATTAAAGACTTTTAGCAAAGCAGTACTAGATTTCAAATGCACTGTGCATGGTGTCCATGATGAATTAATTCCACTAGAGCACAGAAGTTATCATTATTTAAATGCTAGTTTCTTTCAAAAGTTTTGTAATTCAGTCAGGTTTTCAAAATCAGAATTTAGCTGATATTTTGAGGTAAATGTATGTGGTTTCTTGTTGCATATGTAGATTTTCCTCATACTGAACGCTTTCTGGTGTGAATTTACATAGGAATATTTAAGAATATTTAATATTGATAATTTAAAAGTGATTAAGAATTATTTAAGAGTACATGATAACTTTTTGATTTCATGTTTTTCTTTATATGTCATATTCAAAATCTTTTGGATTCAATGTACATATTTGGTTGATAAATTAGACACTGGAAGATATTGGACATGAAATATTCTTTGATGTCACTGTAAATAATTTTGTTTAAGAAAAGGTCACAGAAATAGTTAAAACTTTTTATATGGACTATTATTTATTCTCAGTTTCTCAGGAAGTCATTTTCTCCATCCATTTGCTTTAATTAAATGGTAAGATGGCAAAAAAAAAAGAGAGAGATTTAATACGAAGACACCAAGAATATAAGATGGAGTGTCCACTTATGTGGATGGGGGAGCATGGGGGTGGTAGAGGTTACTTTTCCCTTCTTACCATCCTTGACATATATAGTTTGATCAATCAATGTACCCACATCTGTCTGTCTATCTACACACATACATACACATATATGCACACACATGGGGTAGGGGATGGAAGAGAAGAAGGAAGGGAGAGGGGTCAGAAAGATGAGAGAGAGAACCTGAGAGAGAGAGAGAGAGAGAACCTGAGAGAAAAGAAGCTGAGTAAGCAACAAGGACCAATAGTGTCCCTGGTGGTGGTTAACAGTTAACTGTACTGGCCCAGGTCAAGTATCGAACTTTTGAACATTGTAGTGAATATGGAATAGGATATATGCAGGTTTCTGTTATCGCTCTGGCAAATGTCTATCTCAACACATGATACAGTTTTATACCAATGGAACCTATAACTCTAAAAGGAAAAAAATAAAACCAACAAGTCTAGCATTCAGTACTACCCTATCATAAAGTAAGGAGGTCTAATTGAGCTATGTCTTTATATCCTGCTATTTGTACAAATAAAAGACTACATCTTGATGCAAAATAAACACAAAAGCACTGTTGTGACTATAACAGGGAGTCATATACTAATTTATATAATAAGTGGTTGTGCACGCTTTATTCAAGATTATGGCTGCAAGAAATGGCATGAATTGCTGGGTGTGTTTAATGCTGGATTATAGCAATTTGAAACATGTCAAACACATGGCTAATGCCTCATGCTTCACTCATTCTTGCGTAAACCTGCATAGCCACCATCCATTATACCCTTGGTAACAACACAATTCTGCAAGTAAATATTGTTACACTAAGTAACCTTTCAATTCAAGTTGTTTAGGAAGAGAAAATGCAATCTTGTGCAGTCAGTTCCAGTGTCAGTTTAATGTTTCAAAAGGGAAGTGGTGTAGAGAATAAGTATCTGTACAGTGACTTGCTTAAAAAAAAAAAAAAAGAAGAAGAAAGAAAAGGAGAGAAAAGAAAACTTAATGCAAGGGAGAAAAGTAGAACTGTATCATTGGAGTGCAAGATCTGAAGAGTCATTTTCTGATGTGGCTGAAAAGTTGTGTATGATGAAAGATTTAAAGGTTTAACTAACAGTTCAGACAAACATTAAGACAGCGACTCCCAATTTCACCTTTTCCTTTAATGATCCGGAATTTATTTTCACTGATTTTTGTAAAATGTTTGTGGTAGGATTGAGAAGAATGAATAATTTAGTTTGATGTGTTTGGGATCACAAGCACATCCACTTGGAAAGAATATGCTGCATTTGTAATTATTTAAAATATACTTTAAAAGGTAAACAGCACCTCACATTGTGCCAGACATATTTTCTCTAGTAGAAAATAGGTGTGGAGATATCACTAGGAGAAACTCAGTAAATCCTGGACAGCATCTTCATTATCCTTGAAGATAGATCTCCTTTATAGTGGACATGCTCCAAGCTGTCTTCTTTAGGTGATATGTACATTAGAATCCTCTGATCACACAATTGCCCTTCTTTTTGCCTATTAATGTTGGGTCAGATGCTTTTGTTCTGTAGAGAAAAAAGTGCTATCACTGTTACTGTTTTTCTTAAGCGTGATTTTACTACCTTTTAGATGATTGAACCAAAAATGTGAATCACAGTTTATACTCCAGGGTTTTATAAAGTCAAAAATTCCACAAGGTATAATAAAATCCTCTGGATAATAGGAATTGGAAGTTATGTGGGTCTTTCTTTATAATTGTAATAAAAATTTAGACCCATGACTCTGCTTGTTGATTATTCTTAATTATTTGATGGCCTTGATTATAATACAATAATATATGCAGAATTCTTTAATTCATCCAATTAGTTCTGACATTAACTACACAAAGGTTAATATTAAATACTGCCATTTGTCTGCTACATTTGAAAATACAGTTTTTTAAAATTTTTATTCTTTTTGTT
The DNA here is from genome assembly GCF_002201575.2 of Neomonachus schauinslandi. Taxonomy (NCBI): domain Eukaryota; kingdom Metazoa; phylum Chordata; class Mammalia; order Carnivora; family Phocidae; genus Neomonachus; species Neomonachus schauinslandi. The sequence continues at coordinate 70,953,725 of NC_058414.1, forward strand.
GCAAACTCCACCCAGAGATAATAAGTATTTCAAATAAATTTGGATGGTGAAGTAAAAATATATACATACACATACACTCAAGATCTATTGTCAAAAGTAAAATTTAAATGCAATATGTAGTAGAAGTTATATCTATCTGTTTCTACAGTTGCAGAGGACCCAAATTATAATTTTCATATAAGTAGTAAAGGCAATCAGACCTTTTCTCTGAATATTTTAAACATTGTGCATGTAAAATTTATGCCTAATTTGAATACTTATTAGCTGCCTAATCTCAGAAAAGAGTATTAGCTTTGTTTTTTTCCTATAAAATCCATCACTGTGTATCAGTTTTCATTTGTGTGATTTTTCTTTGTTAATGTTCAATAAGGTGTTTAACAAAGCCTATTTATTCATAAGCACATTTGGTTCAAAAGTTGTTTACTATATAGTTATAACAATTGCTTCCTTTGTGATTATGGGGTTTTGTTGTTGTTGCTTTTTTTTTCTTTTTTATCAGAACAGCTTTAAGTTGTATATGTAGTTTTTCTTATACTGACTTGCTTTGCTAGCCCAGCTACTGGTGGTCTTTTAGAAATCAGCAGGTCCTTCTTTTTTAATTGACTTTTTAGAGTCCTAGAAATAATCTAATAATTTAGGCTTTGATGAAAAAACCTGTTAAAGCTATTAAATTATAACCATTAATTTTTAATAATTATAATATTAGTATGCAAAAAAACTCTATTGGATATGTATCTGTGTGTGTGTGTGTGTGTGTGTGTGTGTCTATGTGTGTGTCCATAATCACATTTTGTAAGAATCTGGGGAAGAGGGTTTCTCTCTGACATGAAAAGACATCAAGCTTACATTTGCTCTGTAATAAATACATTAAAATTGTTTAATGGACAAAAGTCTTAAAATATGACCAAGTTTAAAATAGTGAAATCGCCTAGTTACAAAAATTTAAATTGAGTGATAAGTTTAACGTCCTTCTTTACTTTAGGCTAAGTCCCCTGTCTGTCTAGCATTACTATTAAAGTCACAGCGCACCCAGGTTGTTTCTGAAATCCTGTCCGTAGAAGTAAATCAGAGAAGTGCAGCAATTAGGTTATAGGATAGGATTCAGATATCTCTGAGAGCCAAAAGTGATCTTTCTAAACCACAGATTCAAGATGTACTGTGAAATTCTGGTTTGTAAGAGCACATTGGTTCTTTATTTACTGCAAGGATTTCCACTGATCTTGGCAGGACATCTCATTGCTATCCTGAAAGTACAGTATATTTATGCAGTGAAAATGATAAAACATTTATTACTGTAGAGAAGGTAATATGCATAATTTATGCTGTTTTTAGCACAATCATTAGTGATATTCTTGATAGATTTTATTTCCAGCTTTCATATCTAATACATGCCTGGAAAATTAATTTTATATATACTTTCATTTATTTGCCTATGTTAAAATTGAGTTTTAAGTCATCTTCAAGTGAACAGTTTGATTGCTGCTCATGCATAAGCTTAATTACTTCCCAGGAAGGACAGTATTAAATGTTTTAAATGTCAGAAAAATAAATGAATATGAGCTGTTTGATTAAAAAAATAGGCAATATCTGACGTGTTTGCAGCAGGAGCTTTTTCTTAAAATGCCTCCAAGGCAAAATTTTATTTAGTCACAAAAAAAAGAAACCCATTATACTATTTATCATTGGTTGATACCATATGATTTGTAACACCCTTACAAAATTTTAATTTTGTATGATTAGCTGTGCATCATTAAACAACAGCCTTACATAAGATGTGCTGTAAAAATCTGACAGAATCAAGATAGTGAATATTTAAAATAAGGCTGTATAGTCATCCATGGTTGTCAAAGGTAGATAATAGGAAACATAGAACAGAGTGTGCAATCGTGCCTTCATTTAAGCTGGTTTTATAGGTAGACTTTAAAATGTGGTCCTTCATAAATGCTATTGACCATGCTCTATGCATGGTATGTTACTTTGGCTGTTAAATGTAACCACACAAAAATTGCTTATAGAAACCATAATTTCAGTGATTAGTATCTGGATGAAAGCTGAATTTGTATTGCTTTTCTTGGTAAATGACTGTTCAAGGCGGGCTTTTTTTTTTTTTTTTCTTCTAAAGATGCTGTCTCTGTAATTGGCAGAGAGGGACATCTTGATAATGGAAGTGTGAAGGTGTAACGTGTGTTAATTGATACTTCTTAATCACTTTTAGGTATTAAGTCATGATGCAGGAATCTGCGACAGAGACAATAAGCAACAGTTCAATGAATCAAAATGGAATGAGCACTCTGAGCAGCCAATTAGATGCTGGCAGCCGAGATGGAAGATCAAGTGGTGACACCAGCTCAGAAGTAAGCACAGTAGAGCTGCTGCATCTGCAACAACAGCAGGTAAGTTTTGTTTTCTTCGGTGATTCCTTAAAACAAATCAGCCTGTTTGCTTCAATGGGATAAATGTATTCGTAGCCAATTGAGCATGTTGTGTGAAGCTAAAGGATGCTGAGAATTTATTATTCTTTGGAACCTGATTGAAGGATCAGGAAAGGTAGGATTTTCATCTTCGTTACGTCATGCCGGCGCCCGAGTGCCCTTCAGGTGTCAAGCTATTAATTAAGTTCACAGGGTGATTTTCGGGAGGATCTGTAAAGCTTTGTAACAAGTATTTGATAGCTTCTAGTTTACTGTCGAACATTGTGCTGCAGAATGTGATACTTAGTTTTCCACCAGAGGGCCACATTACTTGATACTTGCTTATACAATGAATTTCTTCCAAGTCGAAGCTAAGGTGAAAAGGACCACAAGGACTTTTCATAACACAGATGCTTGCCTGTGATGGCTGCAAATATTAGCTGTTAATTAGTTGAAATTTGCTGAGAGATTGTGAACTGTCTAAACACCGTGATCGTCTGTGTTGCTTTTCTTGAAAACTCATTCCAAGATGTTTTGAATATACATCTTTTGATCACGTTGAAGAGCACTTTTTGTTTTTTGCTAGTGGCTCATAAAATGCAGTTCTCATTTAAATCTAGAGAAGTCAACAACTGCCCAATAAAGGTACACTTTTAAGTAGCCCATTATTCTTTTTCTGTGATCGATTCATTTTTCCCAGTTTTGTTTGTCAATGAAATATTCTTTTCAGCCAAAGAATAGCCACTCCATTCTTCACTGATTCAAGTCTGTGGAAATAGTGACAGAGAACAGAAAGCCTTCAAAGCATATACTTAAATTAGGTCAGAATGAATATACCTGTTTGACAACAAGAGTATATTTGATTTGCTTTAAAATAAAGGTTATTTCTTGAAAATTCTGGATTGCATTCAGACCAAATGTTTAAAAAAATGATTAAATGAAAATATAATGATTCTTATTGAAAAATATTTCAAATTAAGTGATATATCATTCACAGTTTTCAGTTAATATATGATGAGACAGAATGCATCTCGAAAGTTAAAGCAAATGCCCACATGACAGTAAAATTTAATAGAATCGTTATTTTAAATAACAACAGTATTTAGAAAGTTATCTTAAGAGTATATGTACTGGATAATGTATTAACCTTTAGGCATTGTTTTCAAGAACAATCTTTTAAAAGAGCTAGACATAACACTTTGAACAGGTTCCGTATTATTTTGGAATTATGTCTCTTTTCACAGACAGTAGTCATTAGGAAGATAATTTTTATTTTGTTTGACCATCATAAGAATTAAATATCTACCAAAGTCCAGGATTAGCCTGTTTTACAAGTTACTTTAAATTAATGCAATTTTCAGGACAGCCCTGCTCTCCCTTTAATCTATTTACAGGAAACATCATACCACTGGGGTGCTATCATATTCCTACTGACTCCCCTCAGTAAGAGTCCTAAGAATTAATAGCCAAATTCTATTTTGTGTGAGAAGACAGTAGATGGCAGTTATAAAAAAGCAAGTGAAATTAACAACTGAAAATGAACATTGCAATTTAGTACTAAAAGACACTATGTTCTGGAGGGAAATGTAAAGAAGTAACTTTCTTTTTCTTCAAAGCTCTGATTAGATCTTAAAACAGAGTCAAATCATGGCTATGCTTTATAGTACTCTGGAGGCATTTTATGATAAATCTGTAAGGTGTGTTTATAACCTGAGTCGGAAGTTTACTTTGTTCTACACAGTTTGTTGATATAAACCATCAACAAGAGTAAATAGAAAAAGTTATGTCCTTCTGATAACCTAGAAACTCTAGTCATGTATTGCATGTTTGTGGAGTGCCTTCTGGAAGTGATTTAACACAATGGGTATAGTAGGTGTCTACAAAAGACACTTCAGGAAGTGTCTACAGGAAGATATGTAATAATTTGATAAATAAACATTCAAAAACCTTTGTAAATGTCTCTTCCCTTGGTTATGTTTTTACTATATTAATATAGGTAGAAAACTTAAGGTTATTGAATTTTTGTCCTTCCGTGAGTGTGTTTTAGAATGGGCCTTTAAGTTCATTAGAGATTGGAATGTCTTTTCTATAAAATTAATGCAGTTATTGCTTTTAATTCAAACATATTCAGTATGTTTCAGGAAAAAAATAAAAACTGGAGGGAAAATATTAAGACAAATTCATAGGTGACATAATTTTACAAATTTGTCTTTCCTTGGTGATATTTAAATGTAAAGTTTTGAACAAAGAAATTACTTCTTGGTAGTAAAATGGACTAATCATTGTTGTCTGAGGTCTCTTGTTTGGAAATATAATTTAGGAGGCAGTGAGTGATATAAGCAATATAAAATTTTGTTTGTCATGAACTTCTGGCAGAATGTGGTCTGTTTTGAGAACAGAATGTTTACCTTTGATTTTTATGGCTTTTTAATTTTTATAGAGGTGAGCAGTTTAACTTAAATTAACCATGTATTTAGGAGGAAGGGTTAGTGTTTGGGACACACTGTAACAAATACTTAATGATAAATGGATTGGCGGAGAAAAGGGGATTGATGAATTACAGCTAATACTTTTCCCTAGCATTTAATTTATTAATATTAAATATTTCTGAAAGCTGGAATATCTTTAAGTTTTAATATTTATAATATAATGGATATATTCATAGGAGCTACAT
>NC_058414.1:70963809-71006735 GCF_002201575.2 Neomonachus schauinslandi
GAAGCAAGGAGATAAATAACTGAGATTAATGAGAAATCTTCAGTTTTGTTCTGGGTTTATAATTATATGATAATATACAATATTATATAATAATGTTATAAATGATATATAATAATTATATGTGCTTGACCCCCCCTAAATTCAGATTGGTTATTTGACTCTCATTTTTAATAGTCCACTCAATTTTACTGTATTTCTGACCCCACCCCTTTTAATATATGGGTGGGAGGCTTAAGGGCAGAAATTTGGTTGAGACAACATGTGAGTACTTAATAGTAAATTTAGCATTCTTAAAGCAAAATAAAAATATGAAGAAACAAGGAGTAGATATGTAAATGCTACTATTTTTTTTAAAAGATTTTATTTATTTATTTGAGAGAGAGAGAATGAGAGAGAGCATGAGAGGGAGGAGGGTCAGAGGGAGAAGCAGACTCCCTGCCGAGCAGGGAGCCCGATGCGGGACTCGATCCCAGGACTCCAGGATCATGGCCTGAGCCGAAGGCAGTTGCTTAACCAACTGAGCCACCCAGGCGCCCCGTAAATGCTACTATTGAAAGAACTAATACTCACCCCTTTAGTACCTTGCTTTAAATACTATGTGAAATATATGTGAATATATTATAAATAATACAAAAATACATTAAAATTAAATATATGTGCACTAGTCTAATTTGAAACTGTAAAATGAATGCTTAAAATGACAGTTTACAACAGCAGTTCCAAAACACACTCCCTGGTGTTGAGGGCATGACATACTTTACATTTAACTAGCAATTGCAATGAAGAGCGTCCTGTGGGGCTCTATCAAGTTTCCCATTTATTTCAATGGAAAATACATATTACTGGCTTTTTTCATCGTATGTGGATACCCTGTCACAAAAACATCTTTACTGTAAATTTTTTAAATGTGCACATTCTCCTTTACACATTTATGTGGTTGATGATAAGCAATAGCAAAGGTAAATTATTGTTCAAAATCATTATATGTGTCTTTGAATATAATAACTGAAGTGGTATTTTTTTAGTATTATTTTCAACTCACACAAAAACATAAGTAATGTGAGGTAATTGCTTTTGTGTACTATATTAGAAAAATGAACAATGTAGTTGCAAGATACCATGTGAAAAGATTCATGATAAATTTAAATGATGATTACCATTAGAAAAAAAGGTTGTAATGTGGCTTTCTACTTTTTCAAAAATATGTTTCCCATTTATTAAAATGGGTGCTAATACAGATAATAATAGAAAAGATTAATTCTACATAAAATTTTACCTGCACGTTGCACCTGCAGTAAGTTAGTACTTCCAAATCATTCTATGTGGTTCTACCACTAAATATATTTATTCCTAATTTGCATTGTTTGTGTGGAGGCATATAGAGATGAGGGTAGTAAAAGCAATTATGGTAAAAATCTGACCAGGTATAGTTTTATTATGTCATTTTCTTTTTCTTATAGTTGAGCAGTCTGTTTTGTTAAGGAAAAAAATTAGGAATTAGGATGAAGAAAACAGCTTCTGGGTAAAAAGCCATTTATAATTGGTACTGCCAAATTTTAATGCCTTCTACAAATATATATTTGTTGTCGCACAGATTTTGTAAAAATCTCCTGGAATGTTTTTTTTTTTTTTTCTGGTGTATGTGCTCAGTCCTTAGAAATTAATTGTAATATTATTACATGTTGAAGAAAAAGCGTTCTGCCTCTTGAAATTTCACAAGGCCCATAGACAATTCCCTACTTATTCTCACTACAGCATCCAAAAACATCCCGCCTCATGTGCAAAACTCCTCTATAAGTGAATAAACACTCTCCTAATGTCCTTGCAACAGAAGTTGCCTTAACTTGAATTGTGAATACAGAATTTGGAAATCTGTATCTATTAATTCACTAGGTGAGACAACTATGCGCTAGTCACTTTTCACTAATTGAAAAAAAAGTTGAAAATATTTCCCCAGCTTTCAGTGTAGAAGATAGTCATGCTGTGACAGAGGGAGATGTGCTGTGAGGGCTCAGAGAAGAGGGAGTGATTCAGCCAGCCTCGCTTGTCAGGGAAGATTTTAGGAAGGAAGTTTTAATTGGGTCACAGAGATAAAAGGGCAGAGATCAATGGGCAGAGAAAGGGGAGAAGGAATTCTAGGTAGAAGGAAAAGGGTACACAAAGACAGGAAGGTGTAAAAGAGGCACAGAATATTGGGGACCACTCAGTATTTTGATGCACCGCATGCAAAGACCCACTTGGGAGATTAACTGGAGTTGAGATTGGAGTGGTAGAAAGGCAAGATCTAGATTCTGGAGGATCCTGTTTGTTATGCCGAGAATTTTGGCTTTTATTCTTGGGTGCTGGACAGCCATGGAAGATTTTTTTTCAGTTGAAAACCTGAAACATCATGGCAGATTTGTATCTTAGAAAGACAACTTCATCAAAGTGTGGACTAAATAGAGGCAGGGCAGAAAAAGAATAGGAATCAAATTTAAGACATAGAGTCAATAATACTTGGATTGGGTTTGGACTGTGAAGCACTGGGAAGAATTAAAAAGCAAGGTGGGGTTTTGAAAAGTGATTAAGAGAATCAAACTACTTGAGTTCAATACTGGTTAATAGCTACGTGGTCTTAGGCTAATCACTTAACCCAAGGTTCATTTTCTTTATGAGTCAAAAGTAAAAATAACTATTGGGATTATTTCAGAAGTTAAGAAAATAATGCTTATAACATGTTTAGCACATTTATTAGTTTATTAAACAAATACTGAGTACCTACTCTGTATTACGTACTTTACTAGCCGATAAAATATTGAGCAAAAAGTGATATGGTTCTTGCCTTCATGCAACTTACTATCTAGTGAGGGATATAAACACCCATCAAATAATGACATACATAAATGTGAATTTGGAAATGTGACAAGCACTTCAAAGGAGATATGAATGTTACCTTGAGAGCATATAACAGAGGTAGTGATGATGGTAAGGTAGTCAAGGAAGACTTTAGGATTTGAATGATGAGTAGAAGTTAATCAGATAAAAATAGGAGTGGAGAGGGCATTTCTGTACTCTGTCAAATAATAAACATGTACCTAAAGAGTAGCCAGTAATTAGAAAATACAGATGCATTATTTTGATTACCTTTAGCTTTCCTTTTATTTCCTATACTTTTGTAGCAGGAATTGATATATTAGTAGGGTGGCTTCTCCAATTGGTCCCTACATTGAGGCTAATTAATTGGAAGGACACTGGTTTTATGAAAACATGCTCATTTTTAACTTACATTGCAATCCTGTGCAGTCAGTCTCCAATTATTGACCTTTTTTATTCAACATTTATCCCCTATGTAATATTCACTATTTGTGGACTGATGGTATCTTATTATGGTTGCTTTTCAACTGAAGGTGGCTGTTCTCAATGAAGATGTGCTGTGAGGGTAAAATATACACTGGATTTAGAAGACCTAGTAACAAAAGAGAGAATGTAAAATATCCCAGGGGCGCCTCGGTGGGTGGCTCAGTCGTTAAACCCTGATACATGCTACATTGTTATTAGAAGTGGTTTCTGTATGATTTGAGTGTCTCTTCATTTTCATCCAAGTTTCTTAAATCTTTTGTTATTATGAGATGCAGAATATGGCACTAAAATATATCTTTCTAGCTTTTAAGAATATTTGTACTCTTTGAGCAGTAAGTGTTCCCCAATACCTAACCAGCTGTGGAGGAGGTGACTTAGATAATCATCACATTTTTTAAAATATCTTATTATTATTATGGGATCATTACTTCTCCTTTGTTAGGAAATCACACCTGCAACAACTAATTGCAGTTCTTCCACAAGACCTTCCAAATGGGCATCTTGTCTAATACAAGGATAAGAACAGACCCTATTTCACAGGACTATTGAAAGGATTAAGGGAATTTTAATAGATTAGAAGAGCATCACATACATGGTAAGTGCTCAATAAAAATTAGCTGTAAGAATTATTACCAGGTAATAAAAGTCCCCTTCCTTATATAGTCTATACAAAGTCAAATGTGCAAGTACCCTAATCAAACTGCCTAAAGGGAGAGAAAGAAGACCCTTAACATCTCACTCCCATGTCTCTATAGACCTATAGACCAAATGCCAGGGTCTGTTCTGGTTTGCTATTTTGTAGATAACTCTAGATCTGCTCAGTCCAATTCAGGAGCCACTAACCAGCCATGGGTAGTTATTGAACAACTGAAAGTGGCTGTTCTCAATGAAGATGTGCTGTGAGGGTAAAATACACACTGGATTTAGAAGACCTAGTAATAGAAGAGAGAATGTAAAATATCCCAGGGGCGCCTTGGTGGCTCAGTCGTTAAACACCTGCCTTCAGCTCAGGTCATGATCTCGGGGTCCTGGGATTGAGCCCTGCGTCGGGCTCCCTGCTCAGCAAGAAGCCTGCTGCTTCTTCTCCCACTCCCCCTGCTTGTGTTTCCTCTCCTGCTATGTCTCTCTTTGTCAAATAAATAAATAAAATCTTAAAAAAAATATATCCCATTAATAATTTGTATACTGATGCCATGCTAAAATGATAATATTATGGAATATATTGTGTTAAATAACATATATTATTAAAATCTATTTCACATGTTTATTTTTACCTTTCTTAATGTGGCTACTACAGCATTTAGAATTACACAAGTGGTTTATTGTATGTCTTTTGCCCATCACTAGTCTACAAGCCCCAGAATTAAGTTTGGTGCATTGTAGCTTCATTTGGCCTAGAATTAATTCTCTTAATCTAGTTATTTTGGGCTCTACTAGAAATCTTATGTACAACCCTAACCAAGTCTCTGAAATGACCCAAAATAGAAGGTGTTTTGTTGATTCTTCTGTGTGTCTCCTATAAAGCAAAAGGATGGCCTCTTGAAAAGTACTGACACACACACCAGCCATCAGGTGCTAGTGCTGTCTTAGTAATAGGGTCTACTATGTTAGAAAGTGTCATGAGTTTTTAAACTGTGTTGTCCACGTATTGCTTAATTCTAAGAGAGGAGAAAACCTGTACACTTAAAGTCACATTATCCTCTGGATGAGCTAGAATGGAAATATTTCATTTGTGAAATAAAAATATATTCATTACTACAGTTAACTTTGAAACAAAGAGAAATAAAAAGTGAAAATATGAACATTTTGCTGGTCCAGATATCCACTATGTAGAATTTTTTTCCACTCATATCATTTAAATCATTTCAAAGAGAAAGTTGCAACTAAAGAGTAATTTGAATTTAAACATTGAACACACAAAACACAGTCTTAAAGACACATCTTTAATAAAAAAATGAATTTAGATATTGCAGTCCATAATTCTGGTCTGAAATGGCCTATATAAAATATAATACTTAACCGACAAACCAACATCCTTTGCAGCTACCCATTTACTACCAGAGTATCAGAGTAACAAGTACAGCTTGACTTCAGAACACAAAAGCAGATGTTTAAGTGACTTAGGAGATATTGTTTGATTTCTCTTTTTAAGGTGAAAATAGCTGAAGAAATATAAGATGTAGATAGTGTAATTTTTTCAGTGAAATTAATACTTAAAAAAGACAATACCATTTTATAAATTAATTTAGCCTTTTATTTGTGGGTGTGGTCATATAAATTGGGGGTCTATTCTCTAGTAATAAATTTTTCTGATATTAATTTTTTCCAGTATGACCTTGGAAAAGTCTATTTATTTCTCCGAATCTCAGTTTTTTCACATGCAAAATGGATAGATTGGATTGGAAAATCCACCCACCTTTGAAATTCTAAAATTTCATGATTCTACTATGTTGGATATACCACTGTAAAAGTATTTTAGACTTACTATGTGACCTAAGGCGTGTTATATAACCTCCCTGAGCCTCAGTTTTCTCATCTGTAAAGCAGCTAAAGCTTTATATATTTTGAGAATTGGAGCTGAATATGAATGATCTTCAAATTCAGAGGCATCTAGTTGATTTATCATTAATTCCACTTATTTAATAATTATTGTTTCTAATGACATGATCATAGTATTCAAATTTAGAGTGTGATATTATGGCAACCATAAGCACCATTTTGTTCCTGTCTAGATTATCTCAAAAATATTATTTTCTGATACTAGCTTTTCAGTTTGTCTTTGGTTAGAAATGTCTAGTAAAGATTGTTTTCCTAATACATAGATCCTCTCACCTCCAAAATTACCAACATACTTATAAACCTGTCTTCAAGTAGTTATAATAAGGGAAACCCATATTCATGTCTTTTAAAAGTTTATAGTTTAATACATTAATCTAATATAATATTATGGACAGTTCTGTGAGGAGGGTTGCATTTATTAAAATCCCCATTTTATAGATGATGGTATTGAGACTCAGAGATTAAAGCCCCCTGTCCAAAATCCGACAGCTAGTAAGATTCAAACTCGGTCTTTCCAACCCTAAATTCTATATCCTTTCCAAGACAGTACATTCCCCTCATTATGAGTGCATAGATAATATTCCTATTTACTTAAATAATTAAAACACTTATTTATAATGAACTCCATCACTGTGGTTGAGACATATCCCTCTTTTGGGGAACACTATAGTACATGAGTAAAGACTTTAGATTTCATTTCCATGTAGTCAGCCATTTCACCTCTTTGTATTGTTTACCTCATGTTATAGAAATTACATGTTCTGTAGTCCTTATTATATTATTATTATTAAGTGATTTCAGGGTTTTAAAGTTACTGGCATAGCGTTTGATATTTTATATGATGAGGGCTATTCAGAGATCAGAAAATGGCCCTTTTCAATAAATCTATTTTAAAAGTCTTTATAGAACTATCTAAATTATTATATTTACTCTAATTTGGTTTTATTTTATATGGCTTGAAATAAGTGATCTACTAGTGATATTTTGAAATATTTAATATAGAAATCTTTACTTACAATATTTGTTTAGTGAGTTTGCATTCATCATTCATGGCTATTCTATAGAGACTAAGCTTTGATTGCCTACTATCCACCAATACTACCTACGTTAACAAATAACAGTAATGATTCCAATCCTAATTTATCAAAAGTTTTCATTAATAGAAGTGCTTAAGAGCTTCAGCTACCTGAAATTCCCCAAATTGAAGTGTAAAAACATTAAAATTTATCAAGCTTATTAAATGATATTCCCATTACAAAGTTATTATTTCAAGACACAGTCTGGTATGGAATAAAACTAAAGAAAGTGATCATGATATCTGTCTAATTCATGTCAAACAACCCTAAGAAATGTTTTAGAAGCAGCAGGAATAAAGTAGTCGTAGAAATTTTAAGTAACAGCTCTTTATAAAGGAGAATTAAAATGAGAAGCAGGAAACAATGGAAGGAGGAAAAAAGAAAGATGGAAGAGATGAAGAAATTTTTATTGTGATCTATAACAGTCTCAGAAATTCTTAGAAGATTGGACCTTTGATACTGAAATATGTCAAGGCAAGAAACAGGAGCTTAGGTAGATTATTCCTCAAAAATAAAACACATATTTTTATTACCCCAACTCCAACCAATGTCTTGGGTTTTATTCATATGTATATAAGCAGTAAAACTAGTCATTGTGATAGTTACAGTAATGATTAAAGAAAGAACTGATCTAGTTCTTGATCACTTTTTTTTTTTTTTGTAAGTGAATCCAGTATTAAGGACTAACATGATTTGTAAAAAGACATTTAACTGTAGCTCAACCATTACTGTAATTTCGCATTAGGTTTTTTGTCCTTTATTTGTAAATAAAATTATTCTTAAAATCCAAAAAAAAAAGAAAGAAAGAACTGAGATATGCACTCCTTGCATCTTAGCTAAAGAATCACGAATAATTTTAAATAAATAATCACAGTTCTAAAGGAAATGGCTGTCATCAGTTGAATCTTTATGATCATACATGCATCTCCTTTGAATATATTCTATCCAAATAAACAAAGTGGTTCTTTAAAATTTGTGATAACAGAATATATAAATAAAAATTACAAGTCACTAATAAGACAGATAACCCAATTTAAAAATGAGTAAAATACTGTAAAAACATCTTACCAAAGAAAATATATGAGTAGGCAATAAGCACATGAAAAGGTGCTCAACATCATTAGTCATTAGGAAATGTAAATTATGGTTATATCAGATACTACTTTACACTCACTACATACTCACTAGAATAGCTGTAATAAAAAAAGACAGATAATAATAAGAATTGGCAAGAATAAGGAGAAACAAGAACTTTGGAAAATAGCTTGGCAGGTTTTTTTTTTAATTTATGTATTTATTTTAGAGAGAGAGAGCGACTGAGCAGGGTGACTGGCAGAGGACGAGAATCTCAAGTAGACTCCCCATTGAGTGGGGAGCCTGAAGCGGTCTTGATCCCACAACCCATGAGATCATGAGATCATGAACTGAGCTGAAACCAAGTGTTGGACACTTAGCTGACCTAGCCACCTAGATGCCCTCAGTTTGACAGTTTCCTAAAAAGTTAAACAAGGTTTACTGCACGACCCAGAAATTCCACTCCTAGGTATTTACCCAAGAGGAATGAAAATATATGTACATACAAAACATTCATGTAGATATCTATAGCAGCATTATCTATAATAGCCAAAAAGTGGAATCAACTCAAATATCTATCAACTGGTAAATGGATAAATACTACATAACCGGAATACTATTCAGCAATAAAAAGGAATGAAGTACTGACATATGTTGTAATATAGATGGACCTCAAAATTATTTTGCTTGTGAAATGAAGTGAAAATAGCCAGATATGTTATGATTCCATTTATATGAAATACCTAGAAAAGGCAAATTGAGGTACACAGAAAATAGATTAGTGCTTGTGTGGGGCCAGAGGTAGGAAAGAGCTGTGACCTGCAAATGGGTAAGAGTAATTCTTTAGAGTAATGGAAATGTTCTAAAATTGGATTATGGTAGTGGTTACACAACTCTAAATATCCTAAAAACACTGAATTGTACACTCAAAATGGGTGCATTTTATGGTATGTAAATTATACATGAATACAACATTTTTTTAAAAGAGGCCAAAAAAATGGTAACAACATTCCATAGTACTTTTTTTTTTCTTTCGTATTATTGGGACTGAAGATGGACTTGGCACTTGCAGTACATGCGGCTAGTAACATTTCATGAGTATGTCAAAGCAGAGTGATACTTTGGGAAACTCCAATCCCAAGTGTAAAGAATTCCAAGTAAGAACATTGGAAGAGCAAAGAACCGCCCTGATGCTCATCCTTTGGGTTCATCCCATGGTTCATACCAAAATTCCTACTATAGGTCAGACACTGAAAGTTATGTCATGTGACCAGTACACATGCTGTCCAATGTCCTGAAACTTTTCAAAAAATGATTTCACATGTATTTTATGTGTAAACACTCAGTAGACAAAATAGGCATGGTCTCAACAATATTTGAAATAATTCTCAAAGATCTATAATAATAATAGTAAAGAATAAAATTAATGTTTTATGTCTTCTAACATACATTTTTTACCCATGTTTTATATCTCCAGCTAAAATGTAACATATTTGAGGCCAGCACTCAAGCATATATCATTTACCTTTATATCCTTTTTTTTTCTTTTTAAAGATTTTATTTATTTGAGAGAGAATGAGATAGAGAGAGAGCATGAGAGGGGGGAGGGTCAGAGGGAGAAGCAGACTCCCTGCTGAGCAGGGAGCCCCATGTGGGACTCGATCCCAGGACCCTGGGATCATGACCTGAGCCGAAGGCAGTCACTCAACCAACTGAGCCACCCAGGCGCCCCTACCTTTATATCCTTAAAAGAACCTAGTGTCACTATAAATGCAAGTGGTCTGTGGTCACCCTATTAGAGTAGATGCTGAATGATGATTCTTGAGTAAATGTGGGAAGCTCTTATATGCCTGACTCTGACTCTCCATTCAACATCCATCTTTGAAAATCTAACCAAGAAACAGGCAAAGACTGAGCATTTAATTTGTTCATGGATTAGGAGCTGGCAAAACATGGACTGATATCTGATATTGCTTTATCAAGTTGAGCCTCTCAGTTCTTGAAATCACCACACCTTTTAGTCCTTGGTTATAAAGGCTCACACTTAGTATTCTGCTAAACTCCTCTTAGTCATGTTAATAATTTCTCCTCCTTAAGATTGACCATACTCTTTTTTTTCTCACTGGTATAGCTTTGTTCATTGGCATATGAATTATTTTCTAAAACAATTACTGTGTTTTAATGCAATATTGCAGGTTCTGACTTCTCCTGGATGCATCAAATTATACTTAAATTAACTGCATGTCCAATTTTTGGATTGAGAACAAGTACTCAAAAATATATTTATAACTAGTAAATATATAATATTTAAGATTGATGACTTTATCTGTGTATTTCAAATTCTCTGCAACTATTACTTTGATAATCAGGAAAATAGACACTTATAATCAATGTAGTCTATCTGGTTAACATACTGCATGATAACAGTTAATATTTTAAAAATTTTACAGAACAAAGAATGGGAAAACTATGTTAATAATGCTTATCTCAGGATAACCAAGCTAGGGGTGATTTTTTTTCTTCTACATTTTTGAATTTCTACAATTACCATGTATTCTTTATTTTAGAGAAAATTACACATAATTTAAAAGAAGAAAATAGTATATTCCTCTGGAAGCTCAATTAGCACATGGAAAACAAATTTCCATTTTTTGAAGCCAGTGGCTTTTTTTTTCTATTCAGCTATTTCAATTAATATAAAAGCTCTTTTAACACTCTCAAAACTGTGAGAATTGCTAAAATTTATACCTCATACATTTCTATAGCAATGAAAATCCCACCAACGGCATCTTTGGGTATCAAATATTATTTAGCTGACACTGCTGTACTTTGGATTATCTGTATACTTGTTATCTAAGGCAAGCCTTTGGCATTTCTTAGAACTATTTGAAGAACTGAAGAAGCTTATTAAGAAAATGAGTTTGTGCTTTTTTAATCTTTGTAAATAACAAGAGATTTGCTGTAGGCATCAAGCCTTAAAAGTGTTATGGTGACCCTTTTCTAAACAAGACATAAATTGGCCTTCAACAGTATGTAACTTAGGATCAATTCCAACTTCACAATTCGTTTCCTTTTATGTCTGTTTTCAGTGTGTTGTGTTTCTAATTGAGAGTCCAAATTTTTATTATACTTAAAATCAAAGAATGTAGACCAAAAAGCTAAGCTGTTCCAAAGCCAAACTATGCTTTATGTCTTATTTTGTGGGTTATCAACTAATTTTCAACTATGTAAATGATCTCCGAGAATAACAGAAAAATTACAGATTATGTAGATTTAGATGAAGTATAAAAATAATAAGCCCTATTTAATCATGTAAATTTTGTTAATAAAACAATATTCAATTTCCAATTTAAGCTGTACATTCTTATATAAGATACACAGAATTTATAAGGGTTTATATTACCTAGTTAATGTTTACATATGTATTGTATCTATGCATTAGCAATTTTCAAAAAGTTGAAGTAATTACCTCCAGAAAACACACCCTATTTAGGTCAATAATACTGCATAAGGATATTAAGAAGTTTCTTCATTCTACTCTTTTAACTACTAATCCCACTCAGTTGTAGAGAATGTATGAAAATGCAATAGCCAATTGGTATTGTGATTAGAAATTTATATTTCATACTGACCCATAATGTATTCTGAATTAAGTATCGATATATAATACAATGAATTGAACTACACTTTTGGTCTTTTCTAAGTTAAAAAGAATTAAACCATAAGTTTAATCTTTCTCAGAGCACTTTCAGCTTCATTTTAGAATGTGTAGATTTGAATCATAAATATTTTTATTCCCAAGTTTCTTCAGATGATGTCAAAGAGTTTTATAGACATTGATAATTTAATTACAGTTCTAAAAGTCCCTGCAAAACAGGATTCGAAATGTTGTTATATCATTAGGTTCTTTAGTAAGATTCACATTTGCCTGTGAGTTACTTTTTATAATTATACTACATAATTAAATATGCTGTATATCTTTATATCATTTATTCATTCGACATTTATTATCTAGTAAGTTTATGACACTGTTAAGGTGATTATGTATAGACAGCAAATAAAACAGCAAAAGTATTTCCACTCTTGGAGCTCATAGTCTATTAATATTAAACATATGAAAATGAGTCTTTTGTTAAAATAAAATAATGCGACAGGTACATAATAAAACTGTTAGACTATAATTGAAAGAAAAAACCAACTAAGTTCTATATAGCCACTTTTCATACCCTCTTTAAATAACCCAAGGTTAAGATAGTTCTCTTTACAATCTACTTCTAATTCGGGGATTTACAATCTACTTGCCAATAAGCAAGTAAATAAATCCAAGGTAAAATAAAAGTTAACAACAGTGTTCTGACCTAATTATATCATATTCCCTGCAATATTTTTGATTCATCTCCATTTAGATATCTTTCAGCCTGTCAAACTCAACACATTCCATATGGAAATATCATCCTTTCTCTCAAATGACTTCTCTTCCATTGATCCCTATCTTTGAAAATGGCACTTTAAGCCACTCCACTAATGAAGAAAGAAATCTACGAGTCTTGTCTCCTCACTCTGCCTCATTCTCCAAATGCAATCTATTGCCAATCATTTTCAACTCTGCTTCCCAAATAGCTTTTGATTTTGTCTGTTTCCCATTGCCCCAGTCGCCATCCCCTTATCTACCACCTTCTCTTACCTCATGATATCACCACCCTTTACTATCTGGTTTTCCCTGTGGCCAGATGATAGTTTTGAAATCCAAATTCGACCATGTCATTTTCCTTTTAATCTGGATGCTTCCCTTTGAATCTTCAAATAAAGTCCCCGTGACCAAGCCCCTCCTGATCTACCTCTATCTCCATCCTCATTTATCATGTGTCTTGCCCTGGGCTCTCACTGCTCCAGCCACACTGAACCTCTTTCTGCAATCCCAGCTGAGTTTTTTCTTGTCTCCTTCATATTGTCTAACAAGCTGTTCTCTACCTGGATCACATGTACACCACACTAAAATTTCCCTCCTATTTCCCAGCCCCCTAAACCTTTACCTTTAACAAGTGGAATTCCTATTTATCTTTCAAATTTGAGATTTAAAGTCATTTCCGGGAGGTTATCCACCTTTCCCCCCCCAACATACAGACCCATCTTGAGTAGAGATAACATTCAGGACATGTGACTGTTTGTTTCACAGCCATTTACCCTGGTAAGGACCATTTCTCTGAATCCTGTTACAGGGTTTTGCACATGGTAGATGCACAGTAAACTTTGTTGCATGCAAATGAATGAATGTGTCTGAGAGCTAGAATGAAACTTTTCAGAATGATTTCCAGCAGATGAAAAAAAATTTTTAAGTAGATTAATCTCCATGAAGTGTCCCATAAGAATGTATTTAATCCGTTCACTGTTACTTTAGATTGAGTATTAAATAAATTTTAAATATCCAAGCTCATTGCAATGGTCACGTATGTATGTTGTGAATTTGGAAGGGGAAAATGCCTTCAGAACCCATTATTGGTAATATTATGATTTGTATTTTAGTTGTAAATGTTGTGGAGTGGTATAGTAGCTGAGAAAAGCAGTCTCTGGCAAATGGAATGGTTGAGAGTGTAAAGAAAATCAAAACCTGACTTTTAAAAATAACTACCGATATTAATAAAAGCCAAATGGATTTCTTGCAAATCTGGTAAATAAAGGTGGGTTTTGAAGCTTAGGCTTTATATCTCTTTTGATTCATGAGCTAATTTTCAAAGCCGAGTTATAAGCTTTAGTTTATATTGTACCTGAGGCGCAGGCAGACTCATACAATAGCCGCACTTCAAGTGTCACTATAATACAGTAAATGTAATAAAATTACATTTAAATAACGTAAAAAATCTAATTTAAACAGGGGAAAATGAAATTTAAGGTTGAAGTTAATGCCTTTTCTGGCTCCCGATGTTGTCCTTTCCTGCTGGACCCGGAGTGGTACTGCTAGCCTTTTCATGTTACTATTTGGGAGCACAGCACAGCTCTAGAGAAATATGTAAGTATTCAGCCACTCTCCTCTCTAGATAAGACATGGTCATCTGACAAGCAGCTTTAAACCAAGGTGACATACGTCATTTGTGAGGATAAACTTGGCGTTTGATTGCCACCAGCCTGTATGTTGCTGCCTTTTCCTCATAGTTGCGATTTTATTTCTCGAGGAGAGTTACATTTTGTAGCACACTGACTGGACTGTTCAACTTCTTTGAGAAGCAGAGCAGGATAAAATTCTGTAAGTTGAGGAGAAATGACTGCAATGGAACATTTTTTGATGGCTATTTATTTTGAAATTAGAAAACGACCATGAAAAATTTTGATAGCAAATAGCAAGTTTAGCGGACTCAGTGAGCATTTTAATGAAAGTATTTTGCTTTCTTTTAACCTTTCAGGCCAATTTCCTTATCTCTGAATGGAAATAATAGTAGTATTGTCCTCAGGATTGGTTTGCAAACCAGATGGGTTATTGTACGTAAAGGAGGTAGAACCGTGTCTGACACATGTTAAAAACTATATTTGTGTGTGTTACCTATTATTATCATATTTACGTTATTTAAAAATATAGCTAGGGAACTTAGACAAGTTAAAGTTTCCTTAAATAGAAAAGGATCTAAAAATATCAAGGTTAAGGATGGTTTAAACTTGTCTAAGTGCTGCTTTGTAATAAACTAAAATGTATTGAACATTGCATTTTGTAATAAACTAAAATGTATTGAACATTGCATTTATTTATTTTTTTAACTTTTTTTTAAGATTTTATTTATTTATTTGAGAGAGAGAATGAGAGAGAGAGAGAAAGAGAGAGAGCACATGAGAGGGTGGAGGGTCAGAGGGAGAAGCAGATTCCCTGCCGAGCAGGGAGCCCAATGCGGAACTCGATCCCGGGACTCCAGGATCATGACCTGAACTGAAGGCAGTCGCTCAACCAACTGAGCCACCCAGGCGCCCTGCATTTATTTATTTTAAAATTGAAACTCCGAACAACTCTTTATTTCTATAAATGTAAACTTTTCCTTTGTCATTACATTGAAATATAATTAAGAAGCACTGTAAAACACAGATGTACCTGACTCCTTTTTTTTTCCTCCTCCCAAACCACAGTTCCTAATAAGAACATTTTTTCCTTCCAAACTGATGTGTTTTGGTGCTGCAAGTGCTAAAAGTATGTATCTGATGTGTGGATGGGTTATTCTGTGAACCTGAACTGTGGGTTGTGAAAACAGATTTCTCTTCAGCCCTCATTTATCACCACTTCTCATCATTTTGCACAGAACTTTGCATACACACCAGACTTCTCTGATTTACAGTTTCGGTCTCCACTCTGCCGGTGATACAAGTAATTCACTTTAGCTCCCGAAGTTTAATTACTTATAATCTCAACCCAAATGCCTCTATCTGTATTCAGTATTGCTGTATTCCTTTCAAACTGCTATATACATCTACCTGTATTCCATTGTCTGATGTCAGTAAGTTTGGTAAGCCAAAATAATTAACTTTTCATGTTGCCAAAAAAAATCTTTACCTTACAAATAAATCCACATTAATGTCCTTATTTTCTATTAAGGAAGTCCCCTTGTTTATTAAAAATACAATTCATTTTATAACCACACAGATGTACAACATCCAGGTAGGTGTTTACATAAACAAATTGCAAATTGACATGAAATTAAATATGTCTGTTTTGCCTGATTCCAGAGATGTTAGATTTTTAGGTAATTGCGGATGTTTAGATTTGCATTAAATTATTCATTTGCAAATATCAATAAGCTTTGTAAGCAAACATTAGCTTTGAAACCCATCCATTAGGTTGATATGACTACTGCAGGTTTTTGATACACTTCGATGACCTCTCTGAGTGCTCAGTTTTCTTTAAAACATTAAAGTGGACTTGGCTTACTTAGGGAAGCCATGAGATACCTGATGTGGAGGATTTGTTCCTTAGACACACAAAAAAACTGCAGTTGTGTTGGAGATAGGATACGAAAGTGATGAACTTAAGCAGGTCTACTACTTTAGTATTAAATATGTTCTGGCTTTTAAAACAAGTAAGAGCAGGTCAAAATTAAAATACAGATCTTGTCAAGCAGAGAAAGACAATTATCATATGGTTTCACTCATATGTGGAACATAAGCAATAGCACAGATGACTACAGGGGAAGGGAGGGAAAACTGAATGGGAAGAAATCAGAGAGGGAGACAAACCATGAGAGACTATGGACTCCGGGAACCAAACCGAGGGTTACAGAAGGGAGGGGGCGGGGGAGGGGGTAACCAGGTGATGTGTATTAAGGAGGGCACTTGTGGTGATGAGCACTGGGTGTTATACACAACAAATGAATCATTGAAGACTACATCAAAAACTAATGATGTACTATATGCTGGCTAACT
Organism: Neomonachus schauinslandi; assembly: GCF_002201575.2. Lineage (NCBI taxonomy): Eukaryota > Metazoa > Chordata > Mammalia > Carnivora > Phocidae > Neomonachus > Neomonachus schauinslandi. The sequence goes on from NC_058414.1 coordinate 70,980,252, forward strand.
GAACATAATAAAAAAAATACCAGAAAAAATAAAAAAATAAAATACAGATCTTGAGAGAGAGGGGGATAAAATTTGTCCTATTTCTGTTCAAGCAACATTGCAGTATGCTTCAGAAATTTGTTATTAATCTCTGAAAATGACAGGTGTCAGGGGTCTTTTATGATGCAATTCAGAAAAGTTTTGGTCAAGAGGTCATATTGCTGCTGTGTGTTAGTCAGTGGCCCTGTCTCCTGTGGAACTTGCCTTGTTTGAAGTGTTTCCAAGGCAAGATATTTTCTGTGATGCACATCAGTTAAGTAATGTGTTTGGGAATAGTTTTACATGTAATTAAAAAGCTAGGAAAATCTTTTATAATTAAAAATAAAAACTGTTGTTGGGGCGCCTGGGTGGCTCAGTCATTAAGCATCTGCCTTTGGCTCAGGTCATGATCCCAGGGTCCTGGGATCAAGCCCCGCTTTGGGCTCCCTGCGTGGCGGGAAGCCTGCTTCTCCCTCTCCCACTCCCCCTGCTTGTGTTCCTTCTCTCACTGTGTCTCTCTCTGTCAAATAAATAAATAAAATCTTTAAAAAAAATAAAAATAAAATAAAAACTGTTGCTCCTTTTGAACACAATGAAACCCCTCAAAGTACATGGGGGATACACAGTTTAACAAAGAACATGTACTCAGGACTCATTAAATAATAAAAATGTATATTTATGACTTTTTGAAACTTTTGTTATTAATGTCTTGGTTCATTTAAAATACAAGGTTAGGTATTCACTTTTAAAAAAATAAGTATCATTTTAATATAAAGTTGTTTTTATTATTTAATTAATTTTTAAATTTTAATTCCAGTGTAGTTAATATACAGTGTTGTATTTCAGGTGTACAATATATTTCAGGTGTACAATAGAGTGATTCAGCAATTTTATACATCACTCAGTGCTCATCATGATAAGTGTATTCTTACTCCCTTCACCTATTTAACTCATCTCTCCACCGACCTCCTCTCTGGTAACCATCAGATTATTCTCTATAGTTAAGAATCTGTTTCTTGGCTTGTCAATCTCTCTCTTTTTTTCCTTTTTCATTTGCTTTGTTTCTTAAATTCCACATATGAGTGAAATCAAATGGTATTTGTCTTTCTCGGATTGATTTATTTCATTTAGCAGAATACACTCTAGTTCCATCCATGTCATTGCAAATAGCAAGATTTCATTCTTTTTTTTATGGCTGAATAGTATATATATATATATATATATATATAATATACCACATCTTCTTTATCCATTCATCTATCAGTGGACACTTGGGCTGCTTCCATAATTTGGTTATTTTAAATAATGCTGCAATAAACAGAAGGGTGCAAATATCCTTTCAAATCAGTGTTTTTGTATTTTTTGGATAAATACCCAGTAGTGGGATTACAGATCGTAGGGTAGTTCTATTTTTAATTTTTTGAGGAACCTCCATATTGTTTTCCACAGTGACTTCACCAGTTTGCGTTCCCACCATCAGTGCAAGAGGGCTTCTTCTTTCTCCGCATCCTCACCAACACTTTGTTTCCTGTATCATTGATTTTAGCCATTCTGCAGGTGTGAGGTGATACCTCATTATAGTTTTGATTTGCATTTCCCTGATGATGAGTGATTTTGACTATCTTTTCATTTGTCTGTTGGCCATCTGGATGTCTTCTTTGGAAAAATGTCTGTTCATATCTTCTGCCCATTTTTAATTGGATTACTTGTTTTTGGAGTGTTGAGTTTTATAAGTTCTTTATATATTTTGGATACTATCCCTTTATTGGAACTGTCATTTGCAAATATCTTCTCTCATTCAGTAGGTTGTCTTTTAGTTTTGTTGATTGTTTTCTTTGCTGTTCAGAAGCTTTTTATTTTGATATAGTCCCAATAGTTTATTTTTGCATTTATTTCCCTTACCTCAGGAAACGTATCTAAAAAATTGTTGCTATAGCCAATGTCAGAGCAATTACTGCCTGGACTCTCTTTTAGGATTTTTATGGCTTCAGGTTTCACATTTAGGTCTTTAATACATTTTGAGTTTATTTATTTTATTTTTTTTAAGATTTTATTTATTTACTTGACGGGGTGTGGGGGAGAGAGCAAGCACGAGGGAAGGGAGAGGGAGAAGCAGGCTCCCGGCTGATCAGGGAGCCCAACGCAGGGTTCCATCCCAGGACCCTGAGATCAGGACCTGAGCCGAAGGCAGACGCTTAACCGACTGAACCATCCAGGTGCCCCTTGAGTTTATTTTTGTGTGGGGGGTAAGAAAGTGGTCCATTTTCATTCTTCTGCCTATGGCTGTCCAGTTTTCCCAACACTGTTTTTTAAAGAGACTTTCTCCCATTGGATATTTTTGCCTCCTTTGTGGAAGATTAACTGGCCATATAATCTGGGGCTTGTTTCTGGGCTCTATTCTATTGATTTATGTGTTTGTTTTGTGCCAGTACCATACAGTTTCGATTACTACAGCTTTGTAATATAACTTGAAATCTGGATACCTCCACCTTTGTTTTTCTTTTTCAAGATTGTTTTGGCTATTCAGAGTCTTTTGTGGTTCTATACAAACTTTAGGATTATTTGTTCTAGTTCTGTGAAACATGCTGTTGGTATTTTAATAGGGATTGCATCAGATCTGTAGATTGCTTTGAATATATGGATATTTTAACAATATCTTGTCTTCCAACCCATGAGCATGGAATATCTGTCCATTTGTTTGTGTCTTCTTCAATTTCTTTCATCAGTGTTTTATAGTTATTTTTTAAATGAAAAAAGTTCACTCCTAAAGCACAATATTATATTTTTAGGTGCTTTAAAATGTTATCTACTGAAAGATCTTAAGGTTTGTCTATAGCCATCAGCTAATGGATTTATTTTTTTACATGTAACTAAAATTTGAGATTAAATAAAAATAGAAAATATTAATAACCACAAATTACCCATTTTCCCAGCAGAACCCAGGAGGCACTTTAATGTTTGCTCTATCAAGAGATACTGTGCTGTCAGGGAAATAACAAACTTTTGAATGGACTGTCTTGACACATTGTATATTTTCATGAAACTGCAGACCTAGGAATGTAGCGAGATGGCAATTATATTGCCTTTGATGTGGACAGATTTATATTTGAATTTCACCTTCACTAATTATCAGCTGTTGGCCTTTGTCTAGTGACTTAATCTCTCTGATCTTCAAATGATCGTGCCATCTATTCCATGTGGATGGGGGAAATTAAACAAATATAAAATGCCCAGTACTTTCTGCAATATACACCCATTACATTGGTTGTACCTTGTTCTTACTCTTATCACCAAGAGAAGAAGTTCCTCTTTCTCATTTGTCCTTCACACATTCATTTGTTCATTCATTCATTCATTCATTCATTCATTGTATTCAGCCATGGCATGTAGGACTTAAAACAGATACAGTGGTTGTTTTCTTTCAGCTTATAACCCAGCAAAGGGTTATAAGTTATAAGAGAAGTGCATCATGTACCTAGCACAATACTTGGCTTATAATAGCTGCTTAATACATAAAGAGAAATGGTAGGTAATTACAAGTTGCAATAAATGCTCTAAAGAAAAAATAATAAAGTGTTACAAGAAAGGAATGCAGAGGGCATCTATTTTAAATTGGGAAAATGACATTTAAGCTACGAGTGAAAGATGAGTATGAGCTAGCCAAAAGCAAAATGGAAGCATGAAAGGTATGTTCGGGGGGCAAGCAAGAGTTCAGTTGGATATAAAATATCTGTACAAAATCCAGTGACAACATTAGATGGTTTATTATATAAGTCTTATGATTAGAAGACAGTCATTATCTGAACTAATGCTACATCTTTTCTCTAGGAAAACAAACTCCTGCTTTGTTAAATTCTTAACCTTAATTTTGGCTATATATTTGCCATTGATTTATAGTGTTATAGCTAGGTCATGCATGATTTTTTAAATGAAGAACAATACATTATATTGTAATTATTAACATTCAACCCCCATATTTCTCTTCTATAAACTAAAATCTGAATTCCCTAAGCCTTTTTTTTTTCTTTCGCTTTCTAACCCCATAGCAACTTCACTCATCTCTGGTTTCTAGATAGTCTAAATTTTAAATTTTTTTCAGTGATCCTTTATCCAAATAAAGTTCTAAGGCAACTATTGTGCCCTGTAAAGGTCTAACTATTACAAATCATAGTAGATGGGACACTTTTTAGTATTGATATTTGGTATTCTCTCCATATATACAATAATCATAGGTGAATTTTTAATGCCATATTGTCATCTTTACATACAGATCAGATCGTTTTTGTTTCTTTCTGGCCATTAGACTTGGTGATATATTTCTTGTTTTCTATTTTTCCTCAAGTGTGTATTGACAGTATCTAAATTGAACTTCTGCTTTCAGATGCTACTCTATAAAACTCTTCAGATTAACAACAAGCACTGATTGAACCAGTGGCACACTGTATTAGCCACATGTCACTTTTTTAAAATATCCTATTAGCAAGACAATCAAATGAAATTTAATAAAAGGGCTTACCCACATCTGGGCATATTGTTTTTTCTGACTCCAGGATATTTGTAAATACCACTTCTCTGTCACAAGAGAAAGTTATACCAATGTACTTTATAAAAGACATGAGTATAGCTCATGTTACTTTACTAGAGATTTGAAAATTGATTGATTAGCATGATCTGTTCCAGTGACTTCTGGAGAAATGTTAAGCTTACTTTCAAATCTGTAGCAGTGTCTCTCTAAGGTGATCAGTTAAATTTTCTTTCTAGTGTTTCACAGTGAAGGCATTTTACCTCTCTCAAATTTCTGAAAGGTGTAGTAGTTGAAGGCAAAGGGGTGTATCAAGATATTTAAGTACTCAATGACATATGTCATCTTGCTGATCTGAATATGAAGAGCTTTTAAAAGTAATTCTTAATAAATTCCTTTGGCATTTTTGTTTGGTTTCTACTTCTTCATCACAGATAGTAGGCATGTTAGTTGTCTGATAACTTTTTTGTGGTGTGTTAAAAGCCTTGACCTTCTTTGCAAATCTAAGTGACTTACGTTCACTGCCTTCTCTTATAATAGTTCTTGGGCTGATTAAATTGTTTAATAAACAGATTGCTTTAAAAATACTTTCCCATTTATTAAAAATAAATATTGAGCTTCTATGGTCTTCAGAACTCTCTGAAATGATTCCAGAAGAAGAAAACTAAGTCCAAATGTACTTGGAGAATTTGAAGTCCGGCCAAGCGAAAGTACACATCAGGGATGTTAACTATGACCAATACAAAAGAAACTGCAACTTTGAGTATGAAAAGGTGTTAGAGGTATCTCTTCCAAGTTCTTGTAAATTTCATATAAATTAAGACATTTCCATTTTGTCAGGAGCTGGTAAGTGACAGAGCTGGGAGAGCACCAGGAACCTTCACTTTAGAAACGATTCAGTCATTCACTGAGTAGTTAAGTTCCATTTAAGTCCTCAGATTATTTTGTTTACTATCAGTACTCTGTGGATATTATGTCATTTTCAGTGACAGCTTATAAGAGCTCCTGGCACAGAATATATGTTTTTCCTTGTAGGTGTTTAGGAAATAGATGTTTTTCCTCCATAATTCCTTTCTCCTCCATCATATGGCCATCTCCTCTTCAAAAGCAAAATGATATAAAACAGAGTTTCTTCATACATTCCTTCAGCAAACTTTGAGAACCTTTTGGGTGCAAGCCCTCTGTCAGATGCCAGGGATTTAAATTTGAGTAATGAAGCTCCTTTCCATTGCTGTTTTTTTGCTGGACCTTTCCTGGTGCACTGGTACCTGGTGAGTAACTTGCCCCTTGCTTTCCTTGACAGCATTTGTCCCTGATTCTCATTCTGCCTCTCTGGACTATTTTTCATCTCTTTGTGGGAATCTCTTCACTTTTTGGCCTTTTACATTAATGTTTTTGTAATCCTACTTCCTCCTGCTATTCTTCTCATTCCATGATGTATCTCTGGGTCATCTCATCATTATAACTCTTACTTTACTCTGACCTTCCCCTGAGTTTCAGATGTATATATCCAGTGTCTAATAAACATTTCATTAAGATATTCCCTAGGAATTTTTAAGCTGCATAAGCCCCACACTGAGTTTATTAAAGTCTCATCCTAGCCCCAAGCTGTTTTTCTCTTTCTAGATTTTATAGCTCAATTTATGGAACAGCATCCAATCAGCAAATGAAGTCAACGCTTGGTCATCCTTCCACTTCACTTTCTCTAATTACCAGTCAGAAACACTGTCTTCCTCCTAACCATGTTGAGAACCATTTGCCATCAACGGCACTGCACAAGGACACGGGAGTGTAAGTGCCTAAGGGAGTGTGAATGTGATTTATTAATGAGTTTCAGGCACTGTTGGTAAAGTGTCTTGTACATAAAAAAATCAGTACATTTTGACAGTTTTCCAATAGAGAAAAGTAAAGTATCTCATGAAGGAAGCCCCTTTTGGATGCTGGACAAGGTACCATGTGGGCAAGCTCTGTTACCCTCCTCTTCACACCCCCACAACTTACCATAGATGTAGTTAAAGTACATCTCTTGACCAGCACTCACCCTCAGAGTTCACTGTGTCCTTGTCCTCACTTGTGCTATCAAACCCCTCTCCTTACTCACAAGTCATTTTTCATACAGCTTCAGGGTAATTTATGTAAAATAAACATGATCCTACAACTCTTTCTCTTAAAAACTTCTTAATAGTTTCCCATTGTTGAGTGATAAATCCAGGCTTGTTTTCATCACATTAGACTCTCCATATTGGCTTGGCTCTCCAGCCCCACCGTGCTACTTTGAATTTTATTTTCTGCAAATCCTGGAAATGCATTTTGTTGCATCCTCCATGCTATCTTGTGCTCTGCACATGGTCTGCTGTGTGCCTAAAATGCCCACCTACCTAATCCCTCCTCGTCCTTCAATCCATCAGGATCCAGATTATCTTCCTCTCAAAGGCCCTATCCTCACTCTCATCCCCACCCCAAAACTTAGGCCATTTCCTCCAATAATATATTGAATGTGTCTCTATCATTTTACTCTCTGGAACTCTTTCAGAGAGTTCTTAGGTAAAAGACAACTAGGTGGGATGATGCTAGATTACAAAGAGGTTTAAAGGGTGTGCTAGGAAGCCATGAGAGTAATAAAATCTGCAGCTTTTCAAACATTAACCCTAAGTACTATGAAACAATGAGAAAGCCATGGGTGCTATGATTAGGCTGACTTTTGTTGAAAACTTAATTCTGGACACTTACCAGCTTTTTATCTTGGGTATTTTACCACAAAACTTTTAAATTTTAGTTTTCTTATCTTTCAAGTTGGTGGGGATAGTATTTACCCCTAAGAATTGTTGTGAGGTTAAAAAAAGAAAGTGTAAAAAGTGAGTGGCTTGGGCCTACCACATTGAAGATTTTCAATAAACATTTAAAAACTTATCTATTTAAATATTCTACCTCTAAGAATTTTGATAAGGTATGATCTTCCATATCATTGCTATTTACTTTAAGAAAGTTAACATGTGGCATTAAATACTTTAAAAGCATAACTTAGATGTGGATTAACATCATTTAAAAAAAAGGAATATTCGGGGTGCATGGGTGGCTCAGTCATTAAGCGCCTGCCTTCGGCTCAGGTCATGATCCCAGCGTCCTGGGATCGAGCCCCACATCGGGCTCCCTGCTCTGCAGGGGGTCTGCTTCTCCCTCTCCCACTCCCCCTGCTTGTGTTCCCACTTTCACTGTGTCTCTCTCTGTCAAATAAATAAATAAAATCTTTTAAAAAAATAAATAAAAAAAGGAATATTCATTTCTCCAAAATTTAACCACAGTATTCCTTTAAAGGTAAAGTTTTCTACTTTTTAAAATTTATTAATTAATTTATAGAAATTTTTGTATAAGATGTTTACATAAAATATGTCCATAAAGTTTTATGAATCTATAATTTTTAAATTTAAATATCTAGATTAAGACCCCATATAATCTTCATACTCTATATGCAAAAAGAACTCTACAAGTATGTACTTTTCAAAAAAGTAAATGATTTATCCTTCTGATTAAAACAAAGGGATAAGCTCCTTTAATGAATACCATGCCTCTTCTCAATTTCTCTCTCTCGCATCAGGTCTTTCTTACAAAAGAAAGCTTCATTTACATAGAAAAATCACATGTGGGGGAAAAAATGTGCTACTCATATTCCTAAATAATATATGTGGTTTTAAAATCTGAACTCTTACCCTGTTTCATATAGCATTAGATCAAATTATATTAAAAATACCTTCCCATTTAATATTATTACAATAACAATTTCACAAGGCAAGTGAATTCTGTTCTCTATTTCCAAATATATTGAGGAACAAAAATTAAGCTTTCTAGTATAAGGAAAGTAATAATGACAGTATTAAAAGGCATTTAAATCAAAGGAAAATAAATGTAAAACAAAACTTAAAGGTCATCTTTCCAACTTCAGCTGAATGGCAAAACAATCTAAACTAAAATGCCTGAATATATAGTTAGCCTTGTTCATCTGTGACATGCAGCTTAAGTAATTTGATACCAAAAAGGGAACGTGTTGTTAATGATGCAGTAATGAAATAAGCATGGTTTTATATATAAAAATTAGAATTGATATAGGTAACCTTACTACTTGTATTTCAGTATTCTTTTTTTAACTACCATTGTAAGAATTTGCATAATCTTGAGTATGTCCACAGGACTATGTTACTCATGCAAATATCATCTGACATGAGTTTCTAGGCAGTGAGGGAAAATCTTAGACCCATCCCTTGTCTAATTTTTTTCAACAGGAGTTAAATAATTTAAAAAGCCAAATACTGTAGTAGTATTTTGGCCACATTTCAAAGCATGTCCAATTGGTTACAGTTGCTTGACTATGATTCTTTATCTTGATTTTTGCACTTACTTTCATGTTCAGAAAATTTCTGGTATTTTTCTAAATTGTTTCACTCTTCCAAAGGTTCAAATACACTAACTATTTGAGTTATCTATTGCTTTGTAACGAATCACACTAAACTTAGCGGCTGGAAGCCATAATAATGTATTTCTCATGATTCTGTAGGTTAGGGAAGGGAGGAGTGGGAGATGTTGGCTAAGTGGAACCTCTACCTGGTAAAGGCTGGGGTCACCCATGCAGCTGGCTGGCCTCATCTGGTGGTGGGGCTAGGCTTCAACTTCCAAGAAAGCTTCAACCGCATACATGACTTCTCGATGCTCCTCTGTGGCATCTGTCTCCCCCAGTGTATCTCCTCCTCACTGTTCCCCATGTAGCCAGAATTTCCACTGAGCATGACAACTGGCTATCCAGAGCAAAGGCAAAAGTAGCCACTCCTCTTCAGAAAAAGAAGGAAATATGCATTTCCCAGAACTAGCGGCCTTTCCACCACTTTCTATTGGCCAAGGCAAGTCATGAGGCTAGTGTGGTCCAAAAGGACGGAGAATAGACTCCACCTCCTGATGGAAGAGCGGCCAGCATGTGCAGGAAGAGGAGGAACTATTTGGGGGCCGTCTCTGGCAACTAGCTGCATCCTTTGTGTATTAAAATAAAAACCCCTCATTTTGGCCAGGTACTCCTCATATTGCAAGTAAAAAAAAAAAATGAAAGAAAGGTTAAAATGGCAAATAATTATAGAGTCAAGAGCAGAAGGCTTTTTTTTTTTTTTTTTTTACATCTGGTGCAGACATTTTTCCTTTGAGTTTTACTTAATTCACATTATTCCCAACATTTTAATATTATTTTGGATTTCTGAATAAGCAGTTTTCAAATCTTTGCCCAACCATACAACTTAATTATTAAAAAAACAAACACCACCAGCTAGAAGCCCCTATTTCTACAATTGCAAGCAGTCATTCATGTCTTTAAGATGATTTTGCCACTGATATCTAAGTGCGTGTGTGTTTGGTTTTTGTTGTTGTTTGCCACATTTTAACAGTTAAGCAATGAGGGTCACATTTATTTATTCATTAAATACTGATTGAGCTCCTGCTATGTGCCAAGTATTGTATCAGGCCCTAGACATCCAAATAAGAATAAGGAAGAGTCATGGCTCTTGAGGAACTTGTAAGATTATTTATCTTAAGTAAGTGAGTTAGATTTGTCTAGTCAGATTTATCTACCGTAAATCTCCATAAGCCATTACTTAAAGACTTGATGTTTTGTGGAGCTTATAAAATAATTTAAAATATGAATTGCCTAGGAGTTAGCCTAACTGGACTGTAATTCCCAAGCTTCTGTGTTTTAAAGTAAATGCATATTCCTTTTTTTTTTTTCCTGTCATCTCATACGATACAAATATATTATCTGACACTAGTGAAACCGGGGTATCTAGTTAGTACATTGTGTAGAGGAAGAATTTGGACAGGGACGCATGTCATTGGGTCTTAGCTTTGCATAGACTAATGATGTAATCTTGAAAAAAATCACAGAATCTTTTTTGGCCTCGGTGCTTTTTATTTTTTTAAGTGAGAAGTTTGGACCAGATGATTTTCATTTGCTATGAAAAACACCAGTTATCTACATTAATTGTTAAGCATTATTTCCTTCTTTCTTGTTCTCCTTCTGGAGTTCTCTCATAAATGAAAAGAAAGCAGATGATTTGTACATATGAAATAGCTTCTGTGGTAGTCAAAAACTGTGTCAGAGGATAAGAAAATGGCTTTATTATAGGTCTGGAATCTTGATGGGCGGAACGTGGGGGAGGGTGAAAGGTGGGAATTACTTCTTACCCTGGAGATTTTTTTTTTTTTAAGATTTTATTTATTTGCAAGAGAGAGAATGAGAGACAGAGAGCATGAGAGGGAGGAGGGTCAGAGGGAGAAGCAGACTCCCTGCCGAGCAGGGAGCCCGATGTGGGACTCCAGGACCTGAGCCGAAGGTAGTCGCTTAACCAACTGAGCCACCCAGGCGCCCTTACCCTGGAGATTTTTTTTTTTTAAAGATTTTATTTATTTATTTGACAGAGAGAGAGAGATAGCGAGAGCAGGAACACAAGCAGGGGAAGTGGGAGAGGGAGAAGCAGGCTTCCCGCGGAGCAGGGAGCCCGATGAGGGGCTCTATCCCAGGATCCCGGGATCATGACCTGAGCCGAAGGCAGACACTTAACGACTGAGCCACCCAGCCGCCCTACCCTGGAGATTTTGATTTGTGTTCCTCTACCCCAGCCCTCACCACCCCACCTTCCTTGAGTCTATCTTAATAAGCTGCAGTAAGTTATGGGAATTCAAGTTGTGTTGGATGTAGGGAGAGGGGGAAAAAAAGCTAGAAAACAAAAAATTCTCCTCTAGTGCTTTATTTTTATTAATGGTCTGTTAACCTGGCCACCATTGCATTAGTTCCCTACAAATGCTGAAGTATAATCACACCTGTCCTTGAGTTTTAAAGGTGTTCCTTGACGACTTCATCAGCCTGAATGTGCCTAAACACAAACAAGGTAGATTTTTCTTTTGTCTGCTTTCAGTGTTTTAAACTTGATTTCTGTTTCCATCGTGTATTTATATTTGGCCTCTGATAATTGACTTTTGGTTGTCTGATCACAATAAGAGCTCTGTCTGATTTTGTAAGCCACTGTACTTTTCTCTTTAATGTGTAGATCATCACTTAACCATTGCTAGCTCTTATCTCCAGCGTATTTATTATACTATTTGGCCATGCTTGTATTCTACTCATTTGTTACCTTTCTGAGCTGGAATCTAATCTTCATTTCTATTTATTTATTTATTTAGGCTGAGAATCAAGACTACTATTTGTCTATACATGTTTATAGAATATAAGTCAAACCTTAGGCAATTTGCTTTACTATGGTTTGTATTATTACTTATGAGTTTCTTTGTGAACTTTAAAGCTCTCCTGTGGCATTATCCTGTGACTTTACCATCTTTCATTTCCTCCCTTGTTCCCTTCCTCCCTTCCTTCTGTCTTTCCTTATTCCCTCTTCCCTTTCAACCCTTCTTATCCTTACCTTTAAATTATTCAGCATTTACCTGCAGGCCGCTATGCTACATGCTACCATGTTTTCCCTCAAACTCTTTTTAGAGTCTTAACTTCTTCCTATTATTAATATTACCTTAGCCAGTTTTTTTTTTTTGTATTTCTCCCAGATCTATTAGAAAGAGTTTCTGGCTCAGAAAAAAAAAAAAAAAAAAGTCACCAGATACTGAGAGGTTTAGCTATGGTTTCCATTTGTGCTTGTCTGGATTGTCTAAGAGAACAAACACTAGAAGACAGAAAAAGAATTAGTGCTGGGACACGTATTTTCAGTATAATATCTTTTTACTTCCTGATCTTTTACTTCTTAGAAACAGTAAATGGTGGCCAAATACTACTAATGTACTGCCCTGATATGCTAACAAGGTGGGCTTCGCAGTAAACATCTTGGGAATTCAGATTAACTATTATCACTGGGTCCTGTGATCTGAAGCATTATACATTTACATTTATTAGTTGTCTTTTTAAAAATCAATTGATATGAGAACAAATCAATATATTTAATTATAATTTGCAAGTAGTTCATTCAAGATGCAATATATGCATTGCTGTTAATATAATCGCCTCTTAAATCAGTGACTGGCATGTGTAGAAATTTTGTACAAGAAAACTGTATTTGAAAAAAGCCAATTAGACATCACATTTTATGTATCTAGATTAGTGCTTTGCAGCAGAACTTTCTGTGATGATGGAAATGGTCTATACGGCGCTGTCCAGCACAACTAAACTAGCTGCATGTGGCTACTGAGCACTTGAAATGTGGACCTGAATTTTTTAGTGTGTTTTCTTTGAAGGAATTTACATTTAAATAGCCACATGTGGCTCCTGGCTACCATATTGGATAGTAGAGATCTAGGACACTTAAAAAATGTATTTAATTATAAGTAATGCAACACTTAAAATTTAAATATATGACCTACTCATTTTATTTGTATTCACTTTATGGAAAATTTTACTTGATTTACATTTTTTAAGTAAACACAGAGTGAAAATGTAAATCAGTGTATTTAATACAATCAATCCTGGTGACTAAGATAGCTTGTTGAGGGAAGGGGTTAGCCATAATCTCTCTTAAGGCTCTCTGGCAAACCATGTCACTTCTGTGAACTTGAAGTCTAAGTACAAATACAGCATGAATGCGGCAAATGTAATTTCAATACAAATGTCCTTATGTTCAGAGTAAGAAGAACATGGAAATGATAGACCTACTGTTTGAGACTTAAATCAACGACTAAGAAAGAAAGAAACAATTTAGCTTCTATTTTGACTTTTTTTTTAATCAAGAAGACTGATCTTTGGATTGAAAAGTACTAAACAAACACCATTAAAAAGGAATTAGAGTCCACATTAGGGAAAGGATTGTTAAAAAGCAGCTCCTTGCTCCCAAACCTGGCATGAATAAATGTTATCCCTCTGTAAGGTGATAAAATTGGGAAGTGAAGTTTGTGAACAGTTGTCTAGAATTTTTTAGTAAACATGAAAACTGGAAATTTTGCCCAAAGAATTATCCAAAGGGTGGATACAGAGGCCCCCATTTAAAGAGAAAGGGGAGGGGGTAAAAGAGAGAAAAAAAGACCAAGAAAGGTAGGTGAGTTCTCAAAGCTGTAAATTGTGACTAGAACAAATTACTAAAGGGATGATTTATGAGCTCTTAAAAAGGGAAGTAGTGCACACTAGAAGCAACTATGAGTTCATAGAGAAAAAATTGTGTCCAGCTAACCATGCATTGGTTCCCCTTTATACGTGGCAGATAAGTTACAAGATTCTCAGGGGATGCCTGAAACCATGATTATGCCAAACCCTATATTACTTTGTTTTTCCTATATATACATACCTATGATAAAGTTTATTTGTAAATTAGGTACATTAAGAGATTGACAGCAATAACAAATAATGAAATAGAACAGTTAAAACAATATGCTGTAATAAAAGTTAAGTGAATGTGGTCTCTGTCTCTCTGTCTCTCGCTCTCAAAATATCTTGCACCGTATTCACCCTTCTTCTTGTGATGTTGGGAGATGATAAAATGCCTACATGATGAGAGGAAGTGAGGGGAATGATGTAGGCGACTGTGAGGTAGTGTAACCCATAATGCAGGTAACCCCAAACCATGGAAAGTGAAACGTGGGTAAGAGAGGGCTACTGTATTATCTTTTTTGGTGGAGAAAAAGAAAACTGTGGTAGATGCCTTATATCTAAAGCATTTCACAATGCTTCATCATAGCCCAAATAAGATTTAAAAAATAGGAATAGATGATAATGCAGTTGGGTAGATCATAATTAGTTGAACAACTAATCCCAAAGAGTACTGATTAGCTGAAGGTGGTCTCTATTTGTGTGACAAAGAATTCTGTCCTTAGCCCTGTTTTTTTTTTTAATTTATTTTTACTATTTTTCAGTGGCTTCTATTAGTAATGAGCAACTTCTTTTGCCTAAAAGCCAGTTCAAGGATTAAAATATTCATGGGCTACAATCTGAATGGCAACTTCTCTTCTTACACCTACAAACATGTATACATATATACAGCTTTTTATTCCCATTCTGTTTTCACCTCTCAACTGAATTGATTTCCTTTGAGTTTCCAGTGATTTTTCTGCTCATAATTTCTGCAATTGCATGATCTTATTATGGTCATCACAGTCTTGATTATATATGACCTTTCAACTGAAGTGTCTGATTCTGACTGAAATGTCTTTCCATAAATCCATTAAGTATACTTCCTGGAACTAACTACCTTTAACACTTTTGGATGTAACATTTTTCTACAAAATTGGAATCATGATGCATATATTTTCTTACAGATTAATTTCCTTATTGAGGTGATATTAACATACAGTAAAATTTACCCTTTTTACTGTGTGAGTCTATGAGTTTTGACAAATGCATACAGTCTTGTAATCACCACTACGATCAAGTTATGGAACAGTTCCATTCCCCTCCAAAAGTTCCTTATGCCCCTTTGTAACTAGCCCCTTGCCTACCCCAGCTCTTCAATGTTTTTAAACCTGTTTGTTTTCTTCTTTTTTACTTGTCATGAATATTAGCTTTCCTATGGCACTTTTCTTCAATAATCATCTTCCATGCCCAGGCCCTGCTAGAATTATACATGACTTAAATTTTTTTTTAATATTTTATTTATTTATTCATGAGAGAAAGAGAGAGAGAGAGAAGCAGAGGCAGAAGCAGGCTCCCCGCCTAGCAGGGAGCCCGATGCGGAACTCGATCCCAGGACCCTGGGATCATGACCTGAGCCGAAGGCAGACGCTTAACCATCTGAGCCACCCAGGCGCCCAAATTTGCTTTTTTTTTTAAGATTTAATTTATTTATTTGAGAGAGAGAGAAAAAGAGCATGAGTGGGGGGAGGGGCATAGGAAGAGGAAGAGGGAGAAGCAGACTCCCCACTGAGCGGGAAGCCAGTCCTGGGGCTTGGGCTCCTGCCCTCCATCCTACATTTCATCTGGCTTCCTTCCTGAGTCCCATTCTGATAAAGTGATACTTGGTGATTACCAAAGCTAAATTCATCACACATGCCCAGCATATGTAACTAGAATTCTGCTGCAGACCTATTTCCCGACTTATGCTGGAAGTTTGTTGACCCAGCAAACTCTTGGGCCATTGCTTGTTCTTGCCTCTTATTCTAATGACTGAATTCTATTCCAGAGACTTGAGTCCCCAGGAATTCAGTTAGGTGTAGCTTCAGGACAATTCTTAAGATGAGCACATATGTTGAAACTCCTGCAAAACTGCAGTCAGATTCTCACTTCTTTCCATATTATAGGGATAGTTGCTAGACAATGAGTTACTGT
The DNA here is from genome assembly GCF_002201575.2 of Neomonachus schauinslandi. Taxonomy (NCBI): domain Eukaryota; kingdom Metazoa; phylum Chordata; class Mammalia; order Carnivora; family Phocidae; genus Neomonachus; species Neomonachus schauinslandi. Next base: position 70,996,070 of record NC_058414.1, read on the forward strand.
AGATTTCAAATGTAATTTGACAGAAACAATAGACATATTTGACATGAATTGCACTAAGATTCAAGCTTAAGGTTTTCTTTTTCATTGTTCCTCAGTTCGGAACATCACAAACAGCTCATCTTTTCTAAATAGGGCAAGGACACTTTATTACAGTACCTGTGTGCTAAGCTCTGCACTGCATGAAATTTGAGATTGTTATTGCTAGTGTTCAAAGCACAGAAAGTCTGAGTGGTGACTGTCTAGGATCAGCAAGTAGGCTCACCACAGTCAGTTCTTGGAGTTGAATTATTTGAAATTGGCAGGTGGTTTCTCTTTTTCCATAGATTTCTTTCCCCTTTTCCTGACAGTGCATGTGTTTGGTGACCTCCACTGTTTATTTAGCTTCTGCATACATTCCTTAGGATTTGTTTTATGTGTGGTTTTTTGGTTGCTTATGTTTCTTGTTATGCTTGGCTACTACTAGAAGGAGTAGTGGTGGTGGTCTGCTTTGGGTCAGCAGTCAAAACAAACGTGATACTCATTTTGAATATCTGGCTTTGAGTTTTCATATAAAAATATAAGCACCATTTACATAAGTATATTGCTTGAATTGAATTTATTTTTTATTCCTGACTTGCCCCTAAAGAAGTGCCAACAAACTCCAAAATTGCTTAAAGTGATCATCAGAAGGAAAGAAAAGTGGAGTGAAGATAAACCATGAACTGAATAATCAAACCTGAAATAAGGGAACAAAACCCAAACATGGTTTACTTTCCACATATCATTTGGAGATACTTCGACTGAAAAGGGTTAAAGCTCTCATTTATACCTCCCTCCTCCTTACCACCTTCTTTGTTGTTATTTACTTGCTCTGTTGTTAAAGATGGGTAATCATGTTCTATACCCCTCAATAACACACACTGTGGGGTATGAGGAGTATGGGAATAAGAAAGTGAAGAAATTAAAAATTAGAAGAATTGAAAGGAATTTGTGAACAGAAGATATTTGTGTATTATTAACATTGTCATTTTTAAAAAGCATCAAGAGTAAGGTGTTAGAAAGCATTAACTTTTGGAGTGAGTCTGTTTTGGAGGGCCCATCTTGGATCCCTCCACTTTTGGCTTGCAAAACACTTTCATCTCCTGGTGCTCTTCAGATGCCTCAGGCTGTTTGTTTTCTGTGTCCTTTAGTGGCTCCTCTTTTTCTGCCCATCCGTTAAATGCTCTCCTCCCCAGGGCACTGTCCTCAGTCTGCTGCTCTTTTCTGCAGTTCAGAACATATCCACAGGTAATTTCATCCACCTTCAAAGTGTCAGCTACCTCTTATACATGAGTCAGTGACCCAAACTTTTCTATTTCCAAGTTGTAATCTCTCCACAAAGCTTCATTCTAGTTTAATTATAGCTATTTATGGGACATCTTCCCTTAATGGTGGTAGGCACTTTAGTGGATCATTTTTCAAATTGAGCATTTTATGTTTCCCCAAAATTGTTTCTCCCCTAAAATCCTCTAAGTTTTAGAAACCTAGGAGTCATCTTTGATGACCATTTCTCTGATTGCCCAAGCCCATCCAATCCAGCACCAAATTCAGGTATGTAGGAGCCAGCACTCCCAATAGTTTGAACTTTGTTTTTGTTTGTTTGTTTTTTTAGATTGTATTTATGTATTTGACAGAGAGACACAGCGAGAGAGGGAACACAAGCAGGGGGGAGTGGGAGAGGGAGAAGCAGCCTCCCCATGGAGTAGGGAGCCCGATGTGGGGCTCTGTCCCAGGACCCTGGGATCATGACCTGAACCAAAGGCAGACGCTTAATGACTGAGCCACCCAGGTGCCCCATTTTGAACCTTTGTTAAGTCTCACCTCAACCATTGCAGTTGTTTCATACCTGGCCCCACTGCTTCTGTGTTTGGTCCCATCAAATTTATATATATAATTACAATCATACACACACACACACACACAGAGTCCTGTTCACATCACTTCCTTGCTTAAGGAAACCTTGGGGGGTGAGAGACAGGCAAAATAGGTGAAGGAGATTAAGAGGTACAAACTTCCAGTTATAAATGAGTCACAGGGATGAAAAGTAAAGCATAAGGAATATAGTCAATAATGTTGAATAGCTTTGTATGGTGACAGATGGTAACTTCCCTTATCGTGGTGAGCATTTTATAAGCTATGTAATTGTGGAATCACTACGTCATACACCTGAAACTAATACAATATTGTATGTCAACTACACTTTAATAAACCAAACAAAAGGGGGAAAAACAGAAAATCCTCAGTTCATTACTATCTTCAGGATATGATCCAAACTATTAAACATGGCATCCCTTATTGCCAGATTACTCACCCAGTCGATGTGTTCACACTCCCTGACTCCGAACTTCATCTTCAGCCATCTTGCTTATAGTTCCCTACACTACATGCTACTCCTTGCCAAAGAACCTGTCTTTGTTCTGCTGTCCCCTATCTGAAATAACTTCTCCTCACTCGACTTAAATTTAAATTTAAATTTTTCTCTTTCAGAAAGAATTCCAAGCAAATCTCACCAACCAAGCTAGGTGTCATTCTTCTTTGCTTCCACAAAAACACTATAAATGCATGTTACACTGTATTAAAATTATCTTTTAATATGTCTATCCCTCTCAAACTACTCTGAGCTTTTTGAAGACACTGCATTTTTCCTCTTTCAGTTCTCTTCAGTTGACACAGATTTGGAGATATAATAAATGCTCAATAAATATTTTGCTTACTTCAGAAAGACTGTTATTAATGAACACTAAATACTTTGAAGATTGTTCATTTTGCTTTTAGATTTTGCACATAAGAATTCTTAATAATGCTCTTATATATCCCCAGTATTCAACCAGCCTCTCTTTAGCAGCCAGAATGACTGTGTTTCTCTTCGCATCTTCTCCCTTTGGTGCTGTTATGCCCTCTGACCTGCCTCTGTTCCACACTCAAATGTCCTGAGTGTAAGGCTCCGAGAACCAGAGCTGCCCCTGTGTCTTCCGTCTTCCATCAGTCCTTTTATACATGAGTATTTATATATTTTGAAGTTATCAGCCAAATTTTCAAAAGGGAAAAAGGTCACTAGTATAGAACATACTATGTCATATGCAGTATTCCACCAGAATATATTAGATTAAAGGAGTAAAGCTGACTAGCTGAAAAACAAGAAAGGAGAAATTTTCTTTTTTGTCAGTGCTTTCTGGACTTTCTGAGCAGCTCATCCTTATTCTTGACTCTGTGGTCACCTCAAAGTTCACTGCTTGTGCCCTTCACATAGTGGTAAGTTTTAGAAAGGTATTTAAAAAACAAAGTAAAAACTTTCTATTTTATTTGCCATGCATAGGAATGTAGGAAACATCCATGATTATAAAGTTTAAGCTCTGTCTTTATCATAAGACTTTAGTCTCAACTTAACTTTACAAATTGGCATGTTGATGACGTGGTGATAAAAAGGAAGCAGATAATGTTCATTGGGATGCAATGAAGGTTTCAAAAGTATAGAACTGGAATAGCTATAACTCTTTCTTCCTTCCCTTTCCCTTTCTCCTTCCTTCCTTCCTTCCTTCTTTCCTTCCTTCCTTCCTTCCTTCCTTTCTGATGCCATAATTTGTCAAAGGAAAAGATTTATTTAGTTGTAATAATTGTAATAATTTTATGAAATATAAAGGGCATTGAAATACTGAAAGTAATTATAATGTGAAAGATATTGTGGCTATGAATTATCTTTGATACTTTGAGATACTAAAACATGAAGCTGTTCAAACTTTGTCTGTTTTGAAAGCAGAGTTTTGCTATCCTTATCCCATCACAGTTACAACCATTATACATTATACTTTATTAGGGAGTATGAATTTACTATAGGTAATCCTTAGCGGAAAGGAGTTTATAGTTAAATTGTAGAGAATTTCTGCACAATGTTGAATATAGGGACCATGTCATGAACTAAGTGCCTTATAGGTAAAACAAATTTTTGGTTACTTTTTTAAATGTTAAACACAAAACACAAAATTATTTCTTGGCTCTCCCTGGCTCTGTCTCCACTCTGATGTCACCCTGCCTTCCCTATTGCTCTCTTATCTCCAGTTTGCCTTCCCGTTTTTTTCTTGTACCATTCTTCCCTGTGTAAGCTCTTCCTTCTGCTTGAAATGCTTCCTTCCTGCCCCCACCCAGCCACCCTCCCAAATACACACAAACACATACCAGGCTAATTCCTAGCCACCTTTCAGATGTTAGCTTAAAGCATCCCTTCCTTTGGGAGCTTTCCTTAATGCTCCAAACCAAATGGAGACGCTTTGTAAAGATATTTTATGGCCCTTATCACTGGTTCTGGTTATACATTATTTGTGTGTTTACTAATCCCTGTCTTTGAGATCAAGACCACTTTGTTGTTCATTGTATTCCAAAACCTGGCCCAGTTCTTGGCACATAGTAGTTGTTGGATCTCTATTTATTGGATGAATAGATGGATGAATGAGTGAATCTCTGTTCTTCACACTCTCCCAGAGGTCTCTTACTATTAGATCAATCCAGTTATGGAATTTTTCCTCTCATACTTTTCTTCATATAGCTTATAGAATTTTTTTCACCATTTATAAGGCATTTTATTATCTTTCTCCAACATATAAACTGTCAAACTTCCAATTAATCCTACCTCCTATTCCCCTCACCTATTTCTGTCCCTCCATGGAATGAAAGGGTTGATATCCTTCCCTATGTTCTTGTTTTCCTTAAACTGAACCAAATATTACTATTCCTTCATCACCCTGGAATGTTCTTCTTTTTTTTTTCTTTAATCATCAAAATCCAGTTCTTTTTCAAGGTTTAGCTTAAACATTATTTGTCCCTTGATGCTTTCCCTCAGTCCATGCCCACCCTGTCCAAATTAACTCTCACTCTTTTGCCTCCCTATGTTTGTACTTGTTATAACACTTATTCTCTTCTGTCTTTCTGTCTGACACATTTTTTAACTCCCAAAGTATCTTAAAGTCAGGGGTCATTTCTCATTCAGCAGTGTATTTCCCCACAATACAGTCCAGTGCCTAATATGGCACTTTAGCCAATCAAAATTAATAAATAAGTGAAAATTGTGATGCTCATCCAGCATGAGAAAATCTGACTGTCTTTGGGTGATGGGAGATTTTCAGTCTAGAAAATAGTGCTTCTCTGTCCCCAGTCAGTCCCTTCGATCTGTGCCCAGCCTGCCTTTCAGCTCTCATATCCCACCATATCAACACACTCTACATCAGCTTATCAAAGCAATACCTACCTTTATATCTCTGTCTTTGTTCATCTGGTTTTAGATCCAGAATACCCTTCCTTAGTCTTGCACTTCTTAATCTGTCAAAAATCTCATTATAAATATTTCAAAATCCTTGTCAACGTTACCCTCCTTGTGAAAAGATTCTTGATTTCCCCTTTTCATTTCCCACTAGAAGTTATTGCTAGTCTTATTGTGGTCCTACAACAATTGCTTGCTCCTTTCCTTAGGACTTTTTATATCCTAACTTGTAATTAGTTTATTGTATGTCAAAACCATGTGCTGGTCTAGTGGTGAACAGGTTTTCTTATCTGTATACTACCCAGTGACTACCCTGCTGTTTGGGATATGATTTACCGAAACAGTTAATGAGTAGCGTCGTCTTGGCTTCTTTATGTTGTATGCATGGAGTGTTAGGATATATGAGTCCCCTTGAACTGATAAAGTTAAAAAATTAAAAGAATTTGACAAAAAAGTTGTTAAATGTGTTTTAAAAAGTAGCACAGTAAATAATTCCATATTCAGCATTTCATATAAGGTAAATTTGTGGAAAAAATGAATCTTTACTGGCTAATGGGAGTTTGAAATGATAAAATTACACCATTCATAGAGTAATACTGGGACTTTAAATTTTTCTTCTCATCAAATTTTGCTTAGATAAGGTTTCCTTTTTTCTAATTCTCTAGGATCTAATGCTCTCTCTTAAATTACAAATGGTTCTGAGTTACCAACAAAAATGCATGTGTGCATGCGTGTGTACGGGAGTGGGTGGATGGATGTGTGTGTAGAGGAAAAGATGTCATGTAAACCTCCCCCCCAGGGATTCTCAACACTTAGTAATAGAACAGTAGAAGAAAACAGAGAGGGAAACAAAGAAAACTGTTACTCTCTATGCCAGGCATTATGCTATGTGCTTTATATTCATATTATATTTCATCTTCATATCAACCCAAAAAAACCCAAGCTCGGATTGATTGAGACATGGGGTAGGTCTCTAAGTTTATTTACAGTTGCTAAACATGAAGCAGGGATTCAAACTGAGGTCTGTGTGATACAGAATTTGAAAAGATTTCTACTTAGGTTTTGATGACTGGATGGATACTGGTTTGCAAAATTAAATATCCAATTCCCGCCATTACTTGATCCAAACACAGAGGGGAGATTCACTCCCAAAACCTTGGTCCCAGAGCAGAGGTAAAGAGATAGACACAAAAGTCTAAGGAAGTGGCCCTGAGCAGAGCTATAGAGGCCACAGTGAGGGAATCAGGAGTCTACTTATTAAGAGCTATCTTAGTCTAAGATAGGTGACACTAGTAAAAGTGGTTAAGTGTTTAGTTAAACTTAAATTTTTCTAGAATGAAAATTAGGCCCAAAACCTTAAAAAGCTTCATGTAAAGAAATGCCTCTTATCTGTACCCAAAATGAATGCAGACAGTTTTATTGCCCTCCCTTTCCAAATCATTTGCGAAAGAGGGAGCCCTCCTTTACATACATTGAAATGACTCCAAACCACAAGAACCACCACCATGGTAGCATCTGGGATTCATGTGATGGATGCTGCCAAGTCTTTCTCCTCACAGTTCTGACACCATCTCAGCCAGAACTGTAGGTCTAAGTCAAAAACACCTCCCAGAGCCAATAATTTTATTTCAATTTTAAGTCTATAACAGTAATTATGCATGATTAAACAATACCTAATAGCATGTCACCAAACACCTACCCACCCCCACCCACACCCCCACACCTCCAAACAGTGGCTGTCTTTTCCCTGAAGCCACATCCATAGCCCTGTCTGCATCCTTGCAGACCTGCGGTGTTCTGCTTGAGGAGCCATAGATGCTGTACCTTTTCACCATCCATTTTAGAAGTAAACCTCTCTTGGGCACATATGTAAACTTCATCTTTCTGATTTAGAGATTGAGTCATAGCATATGTGACACCTAATAGTGGCTCTGTGCAACGCATCCGTACATGTGACAGATTCCATAAAAACAGAACAGCAAGTTCCAGTGTGTTGGTTACCAAATAAATTTAAATAAAGTCCAAAAATATATGACAGGGCTTCTCAGAATTACTTCTAAAATACTCAAATCTCCACTATTTATGGCTCCTGTCTTCAGCTAATTACAGAGGCATGGGTGGCTACTACAAATGGTCATTGAGAGGCCACACACATCAACAAAATGAATTTTATTAGAAAAACTTTTCTATGGCTTAATATTAGACCCATATAAATTCTCTATACGTGTAGCATAACAAATGCCCTATCTCTCACAGGGCTATTCTTCTCATTGTAAACCAGTTATAGCTAAATTCAGACTCTGATTTATTTTTATTGATTTCAAATAAACTAAAGCTTACACTTCAACCCAATTGAAAATCCTAGAAAATAGCAGATGATCAGTAACAATACATAAGATTTAGGGGTTGTTGGTTAGGGAATTTTTACCAAAAGATTTGTTAACCACTATAGACCTTGCTGCTGACAAACCTTTACAATTAAATTTTCAGGGAGTTTTCCAATCTGTGCAGTTATTCCCTCTACTCATTCCCTCTGCTCTTTATCCACAGAATGTCATTGCTTGAGCCTTTTTGCCCATCAATCTAATATATTTTGATATCTCTTCCAAACTAGCATCTCCTGCTTTGCTCTGGTAGTCTGTTTCCCACAGTATTATTTTCCAGTTGTTTTATGAGCATATAGGTAAGTCATTGGTGAGGTGACTTAGGTTCTTACTCTAAGAAGAATTATGGTAAACTTGAAAATATAACCTTTCAGAATCAGCAGAGACATAGGAAATGGGTCCTGCTTATATGAGGCCAACAAAGTAAGCATGAAAGCTCATTTTTCTCCATAGATCAGACAGCAATAAAACATGCATCCATCTGTCCTCCATCCACTTATTCATTCACTTATTCATTTATCAAATACTTATAGAGCACTAGAAATCAATGTTCAAGTCACGTATAATACATCATATATCTATTTTTAATATTTATGCATATGTCTATTATTTGTCCATGTATATGCATAAATTTTGAAGTTCAGAGGTTACAAACAATTTTACAGTCTTCAATCTTTAAATTTTAATGAAGTTCTCCTCATGCTCTGAACAGTTTGTGACATCACAGTTCCAAGTTTAGGGATCAAGTTTTAAGTCATTTTTCATATGAAAGCATTTAAGGCTACTTTATAAAAGTAAAAGAATGGAAGTTCTGTGTACATATATTCTGCTCTGCCCCTTTGTATGGCTCTATGGTAACCAGTGCATGGGTAGAATAGATCTTATAATAAGGGCCCTCTAAACATGACTATAAGAGAAATTATATGAAGTGATGTTTTTTGTTTGTTTTTCATTATCCCATGGAATTTGAAGAGAAACGTCTGTCTTCATGCCTTAAAAATAAGATATTTTAAGAATATTTTAAAGTCGTGTCAAGATTAATGTGACTGCTTTAAAATAGCAGGAATACTTTTCCATTAATATTTGAAAACATTTTTGATATTTGAGCAATTTTCAGAAGAAAAGATTTGGAAGAAAAAAAGATCGAAAAATCAGATTAGAAGCATCTGTTCCAAAGGAACTTGAAAATACCTAGCTAAATCCCCTTAATTTTTAAGTAAGAAAACTGAGACGCAGAGAAGTTAAAAGACATGGCTCAAAACATATATCTTCATTATGATTAAATATATTTTAAAAAATTGAATCACAAAACTTCTTGACTAACTTAATATAATAGATTGTAGCTCATAGCCAGTTCTGCTCCAGGATTATTGGGGAAGTTAGGTATTTTTTGTTTGTTTTTGAATATACACCAGAGTGTTGCTCAGCATTTAACATTTGTTATTCCTAATAATAAATGCTATAGATTTTTCTTTAGTTATTCCTCTCAGTATTTTATAACAAGTACATTTTTAAAAGACCTGAATTGTACCCTATCACAGAATATGGAGAGATACATTGACATGCGCACCTCTTAGGAAAAACACCAAAGATACAGAAAAAATGTTTATGGGATAAAAATAATAAATATGCTTAAAACAGGCATTGACATGTACAGGGGGGAAAGAAAGTTGTATCTGCTTAACTTATTTTAAGATAAAAGATAATCTACCAGTCATTTTCTGAAAGATACTGGCTCAAAGTACTTCTAAAAATCTTCTGGGCCTCAACAGGAAGGGTTCTAAGGGAAATAGGTATTCTAAGTTCTAAAACCACAGTGTATTTATACCTAGACATTTATGAGGTATTGCAGTTGGCAGACCTCAAGAAGGAAACCCAGTAAAACATTTTTTTGGAATGAAGAGCTTCTAAGGAAAATAGCTGAAGTTATTAAGATGCTAGAGAGACTTTTATAAAGGAGATTGAGCCAAGGATATATTAACATAGCCCATCATAATGAACCATATGAATTTGTTGATTGAGGATCAACAATATCTCAACCTTTTTTGGGCCTCCTGGGTTTCTTTTAGCGCCAAATAAATAAAAAAATATATTATTCTTAAACAGGTAATACAATTATAAAACTTATTTAGGATTATGGCCCAATTTAAGAATAGATTCAAAAGGAATTTAAATAAGTATATGAGTGAGGGATAAAAAATTGATTATTATGGTCACATAGAAAAGTTGACATTATTAAGAATCCAAGGACTGGATCTGGCTTATCTTTCTTACGATTTTCCTGAGGAAGGTGAGACTGAACTCAGCTCATTGATAGATCAGTAGTTCAAACCACATTTGAGATTTTAAGTTGGCATGACTCTGAACCTTGTGCTCTGTCTTCTTAGTATTTTCTGTAGAGTTACTCCCTGCATTCAGACCTGACACAGGAGAGTTCTGCTAGGTGTGGCCAAAAGGAGTAAAATGTGAATAACAGTGATAACTCTGGATCCAACTTTGATAGATAATTAAAAGGCATATAGATCTTTATAGGCCTGTCCTCTTATCTTCTCTTTACTTTGTAAATGAACCCACACATCACTACTTTCAGTGTGATATGTTGGTGACGTGTCTATATTTCCCCCTTCCTCCATTTACACAATTAAGCTGTATTTTATAGAACATTGTGCTTCCATATCACATTATATAAAAATAGAAGATTAATATATCTATATCTTAAAGTAAGCATTTAGAAACTGTCTTTTAGGGGAACAAACCAAGTCCCTAAAGTAGTATTTAGCCATGTGTGTTATGGTAACTGGTTTAAAAATGTGTCATAAATAATAAGGCTTCTCTTTTTGTCTAAATAAAACAAAACAGAAAAGTAGAACCAGTAAACATTTTTCTTTTCTTTTTTTTTTTTTTTTTTAAAGATTTTATTTATTTATTTGAGACAGAGAGAATGAGAGAGAGAGAGCATATGAGAGGGGGGAGGGTCAGAGGGAGAAGCAGACCCCCCCCCCCCCCCCCCCCC
>NC_058414.1:71006835-71036345 GCF_002201575.2 Neomonachus schauinslandi
ATGCGGGACTCGATCCCGGGACTCCAGGATCATGACCTGAGCCAAAGGCAGTCGCTTAACCAACTGAGCCACCCAGGCGCCCAACATTTTTCTTTTCTAAACATGGGACTTATTCCTTCCCTAACCAGCTTTCTAGTATTGTTCCCCCCACCTGCCAATGGTAGGTTTTTATCTCTTTGAAAATACAATTGGATTTTATCAAAGCAGGCTATTTGTAAAAATCTATGAGTCCTGGGCATCATTGCAAACAGTACTTAAGAAGGATCCTTGTGGTCTGAAATCAACAGTGTATTCCAATAGATTTGCTCAGAAAAATCTCACAAAAAACATGATAAGGTTTTAACAGTGAAAATCTCACAAAAAAACATGATAAGGTTTTAACAGTGAAAATTATGCTTTTGTTCCCCAACAGAGGAGTCCTAGCTAGTAGGCATTTCTATACCTGGAAGTAGTTTTGGAAATATGGATTTATGGGTAGAGAAATTTTTAAAAAATGAAATTCTATTTTCTACACACTGAGATATGATGAACAGTAAATTAATTACAAAATTTTATATGGAAGACCATATAAGTCAGATTTTTTTAAAGTTGTTGCCTTACGATTTAATCAGAAACAAATCAATATAGTAAATTTTTCTTGGAAGATCTGAAATAAAAATTTTACCACAATTGTCCTACTATGGGTTCCCACAGTAATTCACTAATTGTTAACTCATGAGTTGCCTAATAGCTTGTCCCTTGTTCACATCGGACTGTCTGTCTGTCTGCTTAATGGGATTGTGCTTATTTTTCAACCATGATATTTTGATCATTCTGAATATTATTTAATTCTCTAATTTACCCTCAGTTATTTCATATTCAAATTAGAACCAAATCTACTTCTTTCTCTAGTATTTGTCATAGGAATAATTTCCTGTTCTTAAATTTTGGACTTTAATGAGCAGTAAGTAAAAAAGACACTTTTGAGACAATCTTGGTCACTTTAACACCAAGTTGCACGTCTTCCTTAACTTGAATTCAAGAGAACTGGAAAAGGTTGATAGCCAAAAAAATTTTTTTAAGGGTTTGTTTTTATATTTTTTATCATTACCTGCCTCAAAGTAATGAACTCCCATTTGAACTCTAGCCAAGCTGACTGTTGTTTCATGTTTCCCCTCCTACTCTTCTACATCATTCTCATATCATCTTACAACATTTATTGACTTTTTACTTTATTCTAGGACATATTTTAAGTATTTTTCATGTATTATTTCATTTAATGCTCACAATAACCTGGAGGGTAAATGCGGGTATATTCCCTAATTTGTAGATGAGAAAATTGGGACAGTTGAGTGATTAGTTAATCTTCCTAAGTGGTAGTAAGATACCACATTGTGAGTGGTAAAGCAAAGATTCAAATCCAAGCATTTTGACATCAAAACCTACATTGTTATTTACTCTTCCATTTGTCTCCCATATATTTGCTACATATCTCCTTATATACTTATATTTATTTTCTCAGGTGGTTTTTAAGTCAAAATGTTTGTAGTATATATGATATATACTACGCGTATGTATATAATAATAAACATACATACATATGTAGATGTAATCACTTTTTGGCAGTACTTGGAAACATGCTGATTGTGATGATCTTTTTGATACCCAGAGCCATAGGCCCACCTATGAGAAATTGCTCCAGAGAGTTGACAGTGCTCATTGAAGAATCATTGTACACATGAGTCAGTCTCCAAGTAAATATGAGGATGTGGATAAAACTCTTAACTCCCAGTATGCTCTAGCTCTGGATGATGATTGTGGTTGAAAATTAATTTAACCTGATCTAATAATGAAAACTAAAACTTAACACAAAAGCATTTCATGTCTTGTGGATGAATCTCTAAGTGTTGTCGGAAACAACCTTTTATCCATAATCTAATTTTCTTTCCAACTCTGAGGATATGTTGATATAGATTATTTTAATTTCATAATAACTTTGAAATAGGACACTAACCTTAGTCATTGCACAGATATAAAATTACAATCCCCATCTTTTTCATGGATTTTTATAGATAAGCTTTCCATGACTTCCCCTCCCCACCGTATGCATAGTTTAAATGATTCATACCCCCATTTTAAAGTTATTTTAGAAACAATTGCAAAGAAATCATTTAGCTGTATTTTTTATGCAATTTTTCAAAAGCTCAGAGACCTTTAAATTTCTGTTTATAACCTAACCAGACCTGAGAAATGTTGATGGTATCTAATCCTCTATAGCCAGTCTAAATATAATAAATATTGGGTCACAATAAGTAATCAGAGTCTAGAAGATGTATACATCAATGCAGAATTACAAAGACAAGCCAAGAAATGTGCTCCAAAGTATGATAGATTAAAATAGCCTCTGCTAGAGTGGGACAAGTAAAGATTCTCTACTCAGAAGAGGGAGGAGTATCTTCCTAAAGAATCAGAAGTGAGAAAAGATGTGACATTAATGTGCACTTCAGTATTCTCTCCTGCCTCTCTCAGTTAGAATCCAGCTTCTCTGCCCATATTAAAGCAAAGTTCAAGCCCTCTCCAGGAAATCCCCCAGAGTGCCTGATTCCCTAGTTCAGGTAACTCGTACTAGGAATATTCTTTGCAATTCATCTCAGATAAAAATTGTGTATATCAAAACAATATGTTTAGAAGTTATAACCCCCTAGGTACTAAGGCTTGGGCTGTATCCCTGTTAGACCCCTTATCTGAGAAGTTTCCTGTTGTTACTGATATTTAATCTTGAAAATGTTCCAGACCTGTTCCAGAAGAGGAGTCACTCTGGCTTAGGTTCTGCTTTTAACTTACTTACCATTGATTGCTCTCCTTTCTTCGTCACATATGCAACTCCTAGTTGGCAGAGTCCCAGAACTACATGCAGTACTCTAGAAATTAAATCCCATTAGTACTCAATATAACAGGAGGATCAAGAGGGAGGGATTGTCTTGAATTTCCTACTTGTTGTGCTACTATTTATGCATTGCGATATCATGCATGCTTGAACTAGTGATTGAAGGGAAAATCATTCTAATAGGCATTGGCAGTTAGCCCAGAAGTCCTATTCTGTTCTTTGAGCAGTGTTAACATGTGAATCCTCTCCATGTTATGGAAGCTAGTAAAAATTGTCATTAGAATTTATTTTTCAAAATTAAAATGCTATATTCTTCGTGTACTTTTTAAAATGTAAAAATGGCAGTTTGCTCAGTTAGGCCAGATTTTGGTTTTCTACTAAAGGTAATTTGAGGTTCTAGGACACGTATAGAGCAGTGATCACTCTTTCCATAAAAATTTTTCTTATCAATCTAATCTCTCCTGGCTCAGCATTAAAGCTGCATGTAATTCTATATGTTTTGGAAAATATAAACATAAGAGTGAGAAAAAAGCATTTTTTATTGTGATGAAATAGAAGAATATACAACATTCTTAGAGGTTGGTTTCTTTCTCGTTTTAATCTTTTGGAAAATTATGTTGCTTTTTTGTTCTCCATATCACCTACTCTTCCCTTACTGTATAGAATAAGCATATATAAATATAAATCTTTTATTCTTTGTTTACACTACACTAGCACACATAATCAATTTGGCACATGAAGTTAAAACATCAATTTATGAAAAAAGAGTTAAGGAAAAAAAAGAACAGTTAACTTGACTATTGGTTAATCAATAGGCAATAATAGTCAAATCAATGTAGATATAGCTTTAATGTTGCCTTTCACAGATAATATTTGTAAAATTTATGATAGAAGAGAATTTCACCATTTCTAGACTGAAATTTCTTGTCAAGAGTTTTCCCTTTAACTTTTTCTCCTCCCCATGATTTTGTAAAATTCGCTCCGTTGTACAAGTTTCAGGTGATGGACTCCTGAGATCACAGAAATCTTTAGAAATTGCATTCCATGGGCTAAATGGAAACGTTGTAGATATTACATCATCTTCTCCCCGAGATTAGTTCCTATTTTTTCCTTACCTATCTCTTACGAATTTTCCACTCAATCAGACTGACATGAAATCATCCTGTATTTCTTTCACACTCCACCCCCTTAAAGAAACATCACCAGGCTAAATTTTCTATCAGAATATCAATACTTCCACCCTTTCTTTTCTATTTCCACTACCGTGAACTTCATTCCCTCAGATCTTGGTTATTGCACAGCTTATCTCCATGCTTCTGGTTTTTGCTTTGGTTGGGTTCCTACTCTCCAATCTTGCATATTGCCTGTATCATCTTAAACTATTACTTTCATGGTATTAAACACTTCGTTCAAAAATCTGAAAACTGGGGTGTGTGGGTAGCTCAGTTGGTTCAGTGTCCAACTGTTGATTTTAGCTAAGGTCTTGATCCCAGTATTGTAAGATTGAGCCCCTCCTTGGGCTCCATGCTCAGCGGGGAGTCTGCTTGAGATTCTCTCTTGCTCTTTCTCTGCTCCAACCACCCCAAAATAAATAAATAAATCTTTAAAAAAATCTGAAAACCTCCAACATATTTATAGATTAATTTCAAACTTTTTAATAATGTGTTCACTTCTACTGAAATAAAACTTGCTTCAGGAAGTTTGAATATGCTAGTCCCCAACATGGAATATTTTTGTTTTCATCCTCATCCATGTATCCCAGCTTGAGACTCATAATTTTTATGAATCCTGACCATTTCATCTGGATGACATCCTCCCCTTATCAAGCGTCCTCTGTATTGGACATTGCTCTCATTCATTTGACACTTAATACTGCCCTTTATAAAATCATCCATATCTATATATCTTGTCTCCTTAACAAAATACATAAACTCTTTGACAACAAAGACCATGTTGGAAAAGTGCTTAACATGTGCTGGACACATAGTAGTTGTTCAATAAATATTTTTTAAATGAATGAACAAATGTATAATTAGGATTATAATAAATGGGACATTTTAATGTAATTAAATTAGATGTGCTTTTTAAAAAACAATAAAGCAGTCCTGGAACATCCTCTCCTTATTATAATTAAAGTTGAATTTACTGGTCTACTTCTTCTAGTACTATATATAAGACATGAGAGCTTGTTAAATTCCTACTTAATTAAGCTTTAAATGTACTTTAAAAGTTAAGGATATAAATCATATTGGAATAAAATAACTATCTTTCTTAATATTATATGAAGTCCATGTTACTTACAATGTTTGAAAGCTCTTGGGTACAGTTTTTTCTTGCAGGAGGATATGCCCCCATTTTCAAAACTATCTTTTAAAGTAATTTTGATAAAACCTTATAAGGTGCTGATTTGGACCTTTTTAACTGCAGTGACATCTCTTTTTTTGTATGTGAGAATCTTTATTTTGATAAATAAGTACAGTAGCAGTGAAATCTTTTAAGAGTAGATTACAATGCTCTGCAAATCTCACCATGCTCTACTAATACACCAAAACTCAATAGAAGTTGTGTATTTGTGTTTGACTTTTTGAAAATTTCGTTATATTTTCTAAACATTTTCCACTATAAAACAGAAACTAAAGCACACTTTTTTAAATGTTCTAATTCATAATTAATAATGCTATTATTAATTTTAGAATGTAATCCAGTGGTCAAATACTAGTACTTCTTGTATACAAAGGCACATTAATAGGATTTGCCAAGAATGAATCAAAGTCTTTCTAATGTCAGTGAACTCTGAAGTATTAACAACTATATGGAGATAAAGTGACTTTTAAAACATTTCTTTCAAAATAATAATAATGGTGTCATTATTGACATTTTTGGAAATAAAATGGTGAGTAAATATAAAATTGATATAGAATGGCTTTATTTTTTATATTAAATTTTGCCTAAGAAATCATACCCCAAATTGCATCTATTAAACTCTCAGTATTGTCATTATTAACCAGTAACCTTTCATAGTTGATAAAATTTTGTGCCTTTAGAAAGTATCTTTTAGATAACATAAGATGCATTAATAGGGAAATATTAGTCAGAATCATTATTCGTTCTACCTCAGAAGAAGGTTAACTATAGAGAATGAATTTTGGGTTATTGTTTAATTGTACAGAATTTTCCATTTGCTTAATAATGTGTATTGGTTAAAACATTACCAAAGGTATACTATGGTCTCTGGGTTTAAATAAGTATCTAGTTTTTATTGAAGAGAAATGGGTAATTTTTATTTAGAAAAAGACTCATTAAAATATATGAATTTATGCACAATTGAGAATCATGTAATATTATTAATGTAATTAGTATAAATGTTTAAAACGTTATAAAATATATTTGTTCTGCCCCAAATTCCGAATTTAAAATCTTTGAAATGAAGACATTACTTTCGCTGAACAAACTTTACAATTTAATGTCAGTTGATCTCTTTAAAAGATCGACATCATTTTTTTCTAAAATATGTTTTAAATTTGTGTTACTTATATATATATTTTAAAAAAAAAACCCTCTGAATGCTTACTTATCAATCTAACTTTCAACTTGGATACAACACCAGAGATACTCCCTGAAGCACCAGGCCCTGGGCACTGGGCACCAGGCCTGGCACCTCTTTTTCATAAGACCATTACATTCAGGAACAGGAGACATAACTGGATTTTCTAACACAGAGAAGAACACAGAGACTTAGACAAAATGCCAAGACTGAGGAGTTTATCCCAAATAACAGAATAAGATAAGGCCACAGCCAGAGATCTAAGCGGAACAGATATAAATAATATGCCTGATGGAGAATTTAAAGTGATAATCATAAAGATACTCACTGGACATGAGAAAAGAATAGAAGAGGGAGACCCTGACTACAGAGATAAAAGTGTTAAAAAAAGAATCAGGAATGAAAAAATGCAATAAATGAGATTAGAAATAGGCTTGATGCAATGAACAGCAAGCTTAAAGAGGCAGAGGAATGAATTAGTGATATAGAAGACAAAATAATAGAAAATAATGAAGCTGAACCCAAGAGAGAAAGAATTATGGAACACGAGAGTGGACTTAGGGAATTCAATGACTCCATCAAACATAATAACATTTATATTATTGGATTCCTGAAGAAGAAAAAAAGGCAGAAAATTTATTTCAATAAATAAGAGCAGAAAACTTCCCTAATCTAGGGGAGGAAACAGACACCCAGATTCAGACACCAAAAGCAGACCAACACCAAGACATACCATAATTAAATTAAGTAAAAAATCTCAAAGCAGCAAGACAAAAGAAGTCCTTAACTTGCAAAGGAAAACCCACAAGGCTAGCTGGAGATTTCTCAACAGAAATTTGGAATGCCAGAAGGCAGTGGCAAGGTATATTCAAAGTGCTGAATGGGAAAAATCTGCAGCCAAGAATACTCTATCCAGCAAGGTTGTCATTCAGAATAGGAGAGATCAAGAGTTTCCCAAACAAAAACTGAAGGAGTTCATGATCACTAAATCAGCCCTGCAAGAAATATTAAAGGGGACTCTTTAAGTGCAATGGAGAGACCAAAAGTGACAAAGACGAGAAATGATCAGAGAAAATCTCCAGAAACAATGACAAAAGAAGTAATAAAATGGCAATAAATACATATCTATCAATAATTACTTTGAATGTAAATGGACTGAATACTCCAATCAAAAGACATAGGATGTCAGATGGAGAAAAAAACAAGACCCATCTATATACTACCTGCAAGAGACTCATTTTTAGACCTAAAGACACCTGAAAGGGAGGGGGTGGAGAAACATTTATCACACAAATGGCTGTCAAAAGAAAGCTGGAATAGCAATACTTTAAAACAAAGATGGTAAAAAGAGACAGTGAAGGGTATTATATAATCATAAAGAGGACAAACCCACAAGATGATAATAACAATTGTAAATATTTATGCACCCAACATGGGAGCACTGAAGTATATAAAACAATACCAAAAAAGAGAAACTAACTGACAATAAGACAATAACAGTAGGGGATTTTAACTCCCCACTTGCATCAATGGACAGATCATCTAAACAGAAAAACAGTAACACACTGGATCAAATGGACTTGACAGATATATTCAGAACATTCCACCCTAAAACAGTAGAATACACATTCTATTCAAGTGCACGTGGAATATGCTCCAGAATAGATCACATATTAGGTCACAAAACAGGCCTCAAGAAATACAAAAAGATTGAAATCATACCATACACCTTTCTGACTAAAACGCTATGAAACTAGAAGTCAACACAAGAAAAAATTTGGAAAGACCACAAATACATGGAGGTTATACAACATGCTACCTACACAATGAATGGGTCAACCAGGAAATCAAAGAAGAAATTTTAAAAATACATGGAAAGAAATGAAAAGGAAAACATGACAGTCCCAAATCTTAGGATGTGGCAAAAACGGTCCTAAGAGGAAAGTAGATAGCAATCCAGGCCTACCTCAAGAAGCAAGAAAAGCCTCAAATACACAACCTAACTTCATACCTAAAGGAGCTAGAAAAAGAACAACAAAGGAATCCTTAAGCCAGCAAAAGGAAGGAAATAATAAAGATCAGAGCAGAAATAAATGATATAGGAACTAAAACAAAACACAAAACAAAACAATAGAACATATCAGTGAAACCAGGAGCTGATTCTTTGAAAAAATTAACACAATTCATAAAACCTCTACCCAGACTTAACAAAAAAAAAAAAAAAAGAGAGAGAGAGAGAGAAGGGACCCAAATAAATAAAACCACAAATGAGAGGGGAGAAATAACAACCAACACCACAGAAATGCAAACAATTAGAATATTACAAAAAACTATATGCCAACAAAATGGACAAGCTAGAAGAAATGGGTAAATTCCTACAAACATACAAAGTACCAAAACTGAAATAGGAAGAAATAGGAAACTTGAACAGACTGATAACCAGCAAAGAAATTGAATCAGTAATCAAAAAACTCCCAACAAACAAAAGTCCAGGGCCAGATGGCTTCACAGGAGCATTCTACCAAACATTTAAAAAAGAGTTAATACCTATTCTTCTCAAACTAACCCCCCAAAAATGGAAAAAGAAGGAAGGAAGACTTCCAAATTCATTCAGTGGCACCAGCATTACCTTTATACCAAAACCAGATAAAGACTCCATTAAAAAAGAGAACTACAGGCCAATATCCTGATGAACATTGATGCAAAATTCTCAATAAAATACTAGCAAACTGAATTCAACAACACATTAAAAAATCATTCACCACGATCAAGTAGGATTTATTCCTGGGCTGCCAGGGTGGTTCAACATTCTCAAATCAATGTGATACGTCACATTAAGAAAAGAGGATAAGAACCATATGATAATTTCAGTAGATGCAGAAAAATCATTTGACAAAGTACAAAATCCATGCAGGATAAAAACCCTCAACAAAGTAGGTTTAGAGGGAACCTACCTCAACCTAATAAAAACTATCTATGAAAAACCCACAGGTAATATTCTCAATGGGGAAAAACAGAGCTTTTCCTCTATGGTCAGGAACAAGACAGGGATGTCTACTCACACCACTGCTATTTAATATAGTACTGGAAGTCCTAGCCACAGCAGTCAGACAACAAAGAGAAATAAAAGCCGTCCAAATAAGCAAGGAAGAAGTAAAACTTTGACTATTACAGATGACATGATGCTCTATATAGAAAACCAAAAAGACTCCACCAAAAAACTTCTAGCACTGATAAATGAATTCAGTAAAGTTGTAGGATACAAAATCAACATACAGAAATCTGTTGCATTTCTGTACACCAATAATAAAGCAGCAGAAAGATAAATTAAGGAATCAATCCCATTTACAATTGCACCAAAACCAGTAAGATACCTAGGAATAAACCTAATCAAAGAGGTGAAAGATGTAATCTCTGAAAACTGTAAAACACTGATGAAAGAAATTGAAGGTGACACAAAGAAATGGAAGAACATTCCATGCTCCTGGGTTGGAAAACAAATATTGTTAAAATGTGTATACTACCCAAAGCAGTCCATGTATTTAATGCAGTCCCTGTGAAAAAACCAATAGCATTTTTTACACAGCTAGAACAAACAATCCTAAAATTTGTATGGAACCACAAAAGACCCCAAATAGCCAAAGCAGTCTTGAAAAAGAAAAGAAAAGCTGGAGGCATCACAATTCTGAACTTCAAGTTATATTACAAAGCTGTGATGATCAAGACAGTATGGTACTGGCATAAAAATAGACACATAGATCAATAGAACAGAATAGAAAACACAGAATGAACCCACAACAATACAGTCAACAATCTTCAACAAAGCAGGAAAGAATATCCAATGGGAAAAAGACAGTCTCTTAAAAAAATAGTCTTCGGAAAACTGGATGGCAATATGCAAAAGAATGACACTGGACCAGTTTCTTACACCATACACAAAAATAAATTCAAAATGGATTAAAGACCTAAATGTGACTCTTGAAACCATAAAAAGCCTAGAGGAGAACATGGACAGTAACCTCTTTGACATCAGCTGTAGCAACTTCTTTCTAGAAGGGAAACAAAAGCAAAAATAAACTATTGGGACTTCATCAGAATAAAAAGCTACTGCACAGTGAAGGAAACAGTCAACAAAATGAAAAGACAACCTATGGAATGGAGAAGATATTTGCAAATGACGTATCTGATAAAGGGTTAGGATCCAAAATCTATAAAGAATTACAAAACTCAATCCCAAAACAAATAATCCAATTAAAAAATGAGTAGAAGACATGAATAGACATTTTTACAAAGAAGACATACAGATGCTGACAGACATATGAAAAGAGGCTCAACATCACTGATCATCAGGGAAATGCAAATCAAAACTACAATGAGCTATCACCTCATATCTGTCAGAATGGCTAAAATCAACAGCACAAGAAACAACAGGTGATGGCAAGGATATGGAGAAAGAGGAACCTTCTTGCACTGTTGGTGGGAATGCAGACTGGTGCAGCCACTGTGGAAAGCAGTAAGGAGTTTCCTCAGAAAGTTAAAAGTAGAACTACCCTATGGCCCAGCAATTGCACTACTGTTTCCCCAAAGGATACAAAAATACTGATTTGAAGAGATACATGGACCCCGATCTTTACAGCAGCATTATCTATGTTAGCCAAATTATGGAAAGAGCCCAAATGTCCATTGACTGATGAATGGATAAAGAAGAAGTGGTGGATATATACAATGGAATGTTACTCAGCCATAAAAAAAAAATGGAATCTTGCTATTTGCAATGATGTGGTTGGAGCTAGTGTATTATGCTAAGCAAAATAAGTGAGAGAAAGACAAATACCATATGATTTCACTCATATGTGGAATTTAAGAAACAAAACAAATGAGCAAAGGGAAAAATAAGAGAAGGGCAAATCAAGAAATAGAGTCTTAACTATGGAGAACAAACTGATGGTTACCAGAGGGGAGGTGATTGGAGGGATGAGTAAAATAAGTGATGGGGATTAAAGACTGCACTTGTGATGAGCACCGGCTACTGTATGGAAGTGTTGAATCACTATGTTGTACACTTGAAACTAATGTTATACTACTGTATGTTAACTAAATGGAGTTTAAATAAAAACTTAAAAATATATATGGTTTTATGCCCAATTGAGAATCATGTTAAGATTATTAATGTAATTAGTATAAATGTTCAAAACGTTATAAAATATATTTGTTCTGCCCCAAATTTCCAATTTAAAAACCTTGAAATGAAGACATTAATTTCACCAAACATACTTTACAATTCAATCTCAATTGATCTCTTTAAAAGATCAACATTGGATTTTTTCTAAAATATGTTTTAAATATCTGTTACTCATATATAAAAGAAAAACCCTCAGCATTCTTACATATGGTTCGAAATAACCTATATCAATCTAACTTTCAACTTGGATAATTACAAACACAGAACTTCATATTGTTATATTTTATAGAACTTCTGTGGTAGAATTTGAAATGCTAAGAACATTCAATATGAATGGAGTCCTAGAAATATGTTTTATAGAGTTTTATCAGTCTTAAATTTCTCTTAAAATAAAAGCACTCATCTTATTAAAACACTTGCAAAAGTAGTTTTTAAAAGTTAAATGGTAGGAACATACAGATATATTTAAGAATATTTAAACAAACATGTTAATCCAAATACTTTTGAAGCATTTCGGGGTAATTGTTTGTCCACTTTTGACACCACTGAGAATTAAGTTTAAATTCTTCATTTATAGAAATATGTAATGATGTGTACAGACATAAATAAATTATCCAAGGCCACACAGCTAATAATAAGTAGTGGGGCTATAATAGAACACTGATGGTATAACTTCAGAGCATATAATCTTACCCCTAACACTGAACTCCCCGAAACTCAGTTTTCCTCATCTGCAAAATGGGCTCAATACTACAACAATAGCAATTTCTGCGTAGCTGCTAGACTCAAGAGATTGCAATGCAGAGCCAATAGTCAAAACATTTGAACCATGTAAACATAAATTAGTATTTGCTGAAAGTGTCAGTTGAGGGAGGTAAGGGATCTTGTCACTTGAGATAAGCTACTTTCTGCTGGTCTACTCAACCAGTAAAAAATAATACATTTAAAATAGAATGGCTCTCCCTGTGTACAAATTTAACTTTTTGAAATTCAGATTTTTGGAGACTGTGTGACCACAGGATTGGGAGTAGGTATACACCTCATACAGATTTTACCTTAAACTTGACTCAAAGCATTAATCTTCAGGCTGTTTTGCTCTTTTGACAAGCCACATTTGTCAGCGAGAAAAATGGTCATGGCTATGTTAAAAGTTAAAAAAAAAAAAGTAATCAAACAAAACCCTTCACCCAACTTACTGATTAAATTATAAATTTGGGAACTAAGGTTTAAGCTCTTTCTGTGGTCTGACTTTCAATGACATTAAAAGGATGCATTTCAAAAACCAAGGATTCCTTAAATTACCTAGCATTTAAATTCTGGGTTCATCGGACCTCTTTAACAACCACCTTATAACTTCTGAAATTATATTATTAAATAGCTTCTAGAAGGCCCAATGTATTTCCTGTGAATGAGCTCACAAACCTGGAGGCTTAAGAAAACAATACTGTGAAATACGAACACTTTTGAAGGATTGATAGAAAAAAATAAAGAATGAAAGCCACTGTGTGCTAAGATTTTATTAGGTTACCCCACCTGCAAAAACAGATGCTATATCTGTTTCACATCATTTTGTCAGTGATATTTTAGGCACTTTCTAAATGATAATCAATCTTGATTTTAGACATTGAAAACTTTTAGTTTTAAAGATATCTCTGCCATACATAGCTATTGTAGGACCACATTTTTAAAGAGTATCTTCTTTCAATTAAGATTAAATTTTGGATGGTAAAAGGAATTACTTCCCATCTTATTTTTTTTCTCCAAAATAATAGAGGTTTGATCATACTCACACCCACACCCGTTTATAGCAGTTGTTTTTCAGAAAACAGACTAAAATCCCAGCTATTTCTTTAAAATTGATTGAAAATAAAACTAAGTATTTGATTACAGCTTTAAAATTGTCTGTTCACATCTAACTACATAAGCATATGAGTCAGCTGGGGAGAGTGTGAAATTTGTCTTATTTATTTATTTGACTCTAACTCCATAGTTTCCTTATCCAGGATATCCCACCCTTCTACTGTGTGGCTTCCTACTCTTCCTCCCTGGTAGAGTTAGAGTAGAGAGTTAAAGAAGAAAAATGGATTTAGCACAGGAAGCAGAGAAGTTGTATGCGAACAGAATGTGACCTTTAAAAATAAATTTGTGCCTCTCCACTTTTTGTTTTCTGTGGAGAGACTGTAGGGCAGTTTAGCACTTTTTTTTTTTATCTTTCTTTCTGTCAGGTAATGGGGGTTGTAAAAGTTGACTTTGATGGCAGGATGGTACCATGAGAAGAAATTATTCAGTAGAATCAGATTATTTGTCTTTGATTCACAGAGACTTGTCTATAATTCTACTGATGTTACCAGTTCTTTCTATGGTGGCAGAACTGGGATTTTTGATAATTCTCAAGTAACAGAGAATTATTTTTAGATAATTGGAGGCAAATTTTTATTATTAAATTTTTTAACTGTCAATATATATGCATGTTTTTTACATCATTTTGAGGTTGCAGTAACTAAGTCAAATTTAAGTGGCATTTTGCCCAAAGGAATATAAAGCAACATTCCATAAAAAAAAAATCAAAGAATTGTATACTTAAGAGTGTTCACAACATAATACGAAAAGATATTGCCTTGAAATTACCCCTAAGTTGCAATTCAGTACCACCACAATTTTAGGTGCTTCAGGTCAGACTATGATACTATTGTGGTGACATTTCTTTTTTTATTCTTTGCCAGCATCTCAGAAAACTATGGAACATACATTGAAAACTAAAGTACTTTGGATAAGGTTTTCTCAGACCACTAGTAATTACTGGAAAGAAAATGAAAATAAAAATCCACCCTTTACCAAAGATCAGAAATTGCAGAACACGATGGAAGACATCTTTGCTCCTTAGTCAGCACTACTAATATGGAATTAATACCATTGCAAATTCTGGAATATTTTTAAAAAACTGAGACTGATGTAATATTCAATTAACAAAGACTCGTGCCACCAAAATGTGTATGAACCAGCCTACTGGTAAAAATTTGACAGCATGCTTCCAGTGTTCCTCTAAAACAGGTCATGTCTGAGATGATGTTTAGCTGGTCTTTTCCCCATGCCATAAAACAAAGGCCCTATCAATTTTAGTTATTTTTTAGTTTTCATTGTTTTCATTTTTGAAATGTTCACTCTCTCATTCTAATAATGGCACGGTTTTACGCCAGTGCAGTAAATTTCACTGTCTCCTGGACGGTTCTTCGTGAAAGTACCATCACGGGCACAATCAGCCACAACGCTCTTCGTCATCTCTCCTACAGAGAGGGCATGAAAGTTTTCAGTTTATTCCTTTACCCATTACCACATATCTGAACTGTAAAATCTAACAAGCCTGGGGCTTTTATGAACCCTTGATCAGAGTTAAAACTTGACATGCGTTATAATGTATTGGTGGTTTCCAGGTCAGAATGTGGGTCCAGAGGCTCAATATTCCCTGCAGCCCTTTAAAGCCCAGGCTGTTCCAAGATATGCCTCATCGCAAGAAGGTCCTGCGAAAAATACCAAATACATTTTGTTCATCAAAATACTGCTCCCACTAATATTTAATAGTTTCAATAGAATTCCAAATATTGCACTTGTTAGAGAGCTATTTGCAACATTTCAAGAAGACAAAAAAAGTAAAATTTCCACAGAATAAGAAAAAAAAAAGAATTCAAATATCATGTAACTGCAATGATTGTATTTTTCTTGACCAACAAAATTTCCTTTTTAGTAGCACAAATTTTCAGCAATTTTGATACATTTTTATTTTCTAGGTAGTGATTGTTTTCACTTAACTGAGAAATCAGTTATTTGTGGCTTGAGGAGAAGTCTGTATTTATTAGATTATAAGTAGTCTTTTGTTTTTTGGATAAATAGAATTTTAGCCAAAATATATTTTTTTCAGCTACTTAGACATCACGGAGCTGATTTAGAAACTCTTTGTATAGATCAAATCGTACATGCTATTCCGGCAGGACACTTTCTTTAGCTTAAAATTATGTGCCTAGGATGAGATACCAAAAATGGTGAAATAATTTTCCAAAATAAATAAGCATTTATTGATTTACTTGAAAAAAATATTACTTAGGGTCATCCCCCTGTGGTATGACTGTTCCCCCCATCAATAACTGTTATTTTAAAAAATTGAAATAATTATATTAAAATATTTTTATAGTCAAAGAGAAAAATATTAACTTTTGTTTATCAGAAAGAAATATAAACGTGGCAGCATCTGCTACAAACGTAATACTCAGCTTTATTCCGCTGTGAGAGTGTCAACTGTACCTGCCTCAATTGATGTTGTCCAGTTTTTTTTTTTTAAAGATTTATTTATTTATTTATTTGAGACAGAGAGAATGAGAGAGACAGAGAGCACATGAGAGGGGGAGGGTCAGAGGGAGAAGCAGGCTCCCCGCCGAGCAGGGAGCCCGATGCGGGACTCGATCCTGGGACTCCAGGATCATGACCTGAGCCGAAGGCAGTCGCTTAACCAACTGAGCCACCCAGGCGCCCCGATGTTGTCCAGTTTTTTAAGAAATTACTCACAAGAAATTAAAATCTAAGTAAGTTAGACTTTTAAGGATGAATGTCTCAAAGTAAAAACATAATGTGCCAGTATGATGCATTATATATGCATTGACTGTACTGTTATTTCTGTCTCATTAGCAGAGGGTAACATATTTATAGGTAAAATAGAAAAAGAGAGAAGAATAGTTCATGTTTTAGAAACTTTGCTCCTACAAACTGATTTTTCTAAATGGTCAGAAATGACTAGTTAATTTAGAAGTATAATAGAATTGAGTTTTAGTATGCAAGGAAGTACATAATTTATCATACATTAAACTGGTTCATTCCTACCTACAACTTCAGAAAATGCATTGAATGGTCATTGGAGCACCTGAAGTTAATAAAACTAGAAGAAATATATTATTAAATCATCTGAAATCCACCCCCCTGCTTCTTGCACTGTAATGTATATATAATATTGCTATTTAACTCTTCAGGTATGTATATAGAATTAATCAACCTAAAATTTAAATTTCCTGAAGAATTCAAACTATGTTTCAAACTCTTTTAATGTCCAGCAATACCCAGTCTAGCTTGGTAGCTTTATTAAATATTTGTTTATTTGATTTTTTAATTACACTCAAGTTTACACATGCATGTCCCATGGTTGGTAAAAAATTGTGTAAAATAGTGTAATAATATTGACTTCAAGAAGCTTATAATCTAGTAGAATCTGGTGGAGCAAAGAAAGTAACTGGTTTATCCAGACTATGAGTTCGAAGATGACAAGTAAATTTCAGAATGTACAAAAGAAATATCTGTTGACAATGATGTAAATTTAGAATAGTTACATCCTCATAGTAGCAGAATTTAAGTATTGCTAAATTATTTGTGTGCTCAATAAGAGCTTCCTTTTGTCCTATTGTGTTTGCCTTTTATTGTAAGACTAGAACAAGTTATTTTTTTATATATTTCAGAATAATTACTTATATTTAAGAAAATACATGACAGTGGGTTTTTTAAGTTGTCGTTAAAAGGTTAGCTAGTACGGACAGAGAGGAATGAATATATTTTACTCAAGACCACATGCTTTAAATTGTGTTATTGTCTAAAAATAATGGAACGATTTTATAGTGTTCAAGTGACATTTGTGTTCATCATCTCATATTATTTTTCTGGAAGATCTTTTGAAATAAGAGGAGGACACAATATTATTATTTCCACTTATAGATAATGAAATGGAGATTTTAAAAGTTCAACACTGTACAATAAAGGCCCACAGAGATTGGATGACTACAGATTGACTTGACCTTGGTCTGCATGTCTTCAAGTCCAGGGCTATATTCCCTATAACATCTTCTGTTATCAATGCAAGACTGTTGAAATGGTTTACTTTATAAAATTATTGGCTATAAATATTAATTACTGCCTCACAGAATCCATTGTTTAATTATTATAGAGGTTTTCTTTTTTGAACTTGGCTCTACTTAGTTTTGCTTTTACTAATGGGGAAAAAGGCTGCAAATATAACTTATGTTTATAAATTTTAAAATAGTCATCAAGAAGTGCAGAGGGGGCGCCTGGGTGGCTCAGTTGGTTAAGCGACTGCCTTCGGCTCAGGTCATGGTCCTGGAGTCCCTGGATCGAGTCCCGCATCGGGCTCCCTGCTCGGCAGGGAGTCTGCTTCTCCCTCTCCCTCTCCCCGTTTGTGTTCCCTCTCTCGCTGTGTCTTTCTCTGTCAAATAAATAAATAAAATCTTAAAAAAAAAAAAAAAGAAGTGCAGAGGTATCATTCACTGTGTTTGGTTTCTATCCTTAGATGAACTCCACAATGGTTTGGACTTAATCCATTTAAAAACATTTGTTCATCTTGTCTAGATCATTTCAATAAATATTTATTGGCTACCAATTCTAGGCACTTGTAGTCACAAAAAAATATGTAGTCCTTGCTCCTGAAGGTAGAAGTATAATAAGTTAAATATATACATATGGAAAAAATAATTAAAATATAGTCTGGTTAAGTGCAGTACAAGCAGTGGAAAACAGCTGTGGAAAATTATTAACTCTAAAGGACCATACAAGGTCAGTGACTAGGAGCAGAATATTAACAGCCTATTTATATAACATGGCATGGTATTAATTATCATAAGCCAGAAGTGATCTTGATAGATAGCAATCTAATTAATATCAGAAATAAGTTATTCTTATACCAAAGGACACATTTTAGTAAATATTCCACATTTTCAACTAGTTAGGAAGTACAAGATGATTTTTCAGCATCATCTCATTTAATTTTATAGGTGTACTTGGCAAATAATTTATCTTGGAGCATATGTCAGGATGATCTTTTCTTGGGTGGGTGGCTTTGTTTCATTTTCACGGTCCTTGTTGGGCATCTCTCTTTCCTCAGGAAGATGTCTCTTACACTCAGGTTGTTTGTTAAAGTCCATGGATCTATACTTATCTGATGACCCAGAAGAACAGTTCTCAAAGTGTGAGTTCTAGACCAGATGCAACAACATGACCTGGGAATTTATAACATGTGCAAATTCCCCAAGCCCCTCCTGAGACCTACTGGATCAGAAACTCTGGAGGTAGAGCTCAGCAATTACTCTACAGATAATTCTGATGCAGGCTCAAGTTTGAGAACCACTGGCCTAAAAGAAATGTACTATTAGTACTTAGGAAGAGTCTTAAGGTTCAGCTCACTGTGGCTCAGTATCTATCAAAAGCTTGTTTGAATGTAATTGTGGAGGACTGCGTGCAGGATACACACCCCATCCATTCCTTTACATCCTCTAAAAGCTAACCTGATTAAGTAGACTTGCTGAGAGCCTCATAGCTATACCACCATCATATCGTCTCCCTATAAAATAGCTTAATACCAGCAGCCTATATTGAGGAACATTTTAATTTTTTTAGGGATATTATAATTTAAACAATTCAATTTGCTATTTTACGTAATCTAGGAATGTTGTAGGGGATGTTGTTCAGTACCTTCTCCAGTGTTTGCTACCTAAGATCCCATGGGGAAAAAATATAACTCAAATTTCACTGTTAGGAACAGTTGTGATTATGAGCAACTGATTTCCTTTCATTTTACACAATGAACCTTGTAATTTGATTATGATTCTCTCTTCATATGAGCTTTAGAAATCTTAGCATTAAATCTGTGGCTGACCTCTAGCAAATATATCACACTTAATGATGTGCCTGTTTGGTCTTATATTTCAAAATGTTTTTTCCCTTGTCTTTTTTTTTTTCTTTTTTAGCTTTCAACTTACCTTCTTATTTTATGCAATGTAATAGCTAAGTCCCTTTTGACAAGTTGGAAGATTGTTTAAATAATTAACAAATAATATTAAAAATTATGTGCACATAGAAAATGCTGAACTGCACAAGATTTTACCAAAAACTAGAAGTGTTCAAAAAGGATCTCCACAGTTCTTAATGAAGATAGTGGAATCAAGAATGTATAAGTTGGTAGAGATACTCTAGTCAAAATAAGAAACTGAAGCTTCGAGTAGTTCAGGGATTTGCCAGTGGCCACAGAGGCTAGCTAATAATGGTAGAACCAAGGAGAGAATTTGACTCACTTAACTTAGATGTCTAAGTACTTTCTATGGTCTTATGAGGCCCGAAATCTTTACCACAATTTAGAGTTATACGTTTACGCTGTAAATATAATATGTAGGTGTAGTTATGTATATATACATGTACATATATGTATCTGTGCATATATACATATGTCTAATATATCCATTTATGTTATGTGTTCTTTATTTATATCAGAACTTTAAAGGTACAGAGATTTGAGAAATTAGGTTAAGAAGTTAAGGCCTCAAAACCTGTTTGCCCAGGGGCACCTGGGTGGCTCAGTCATTAAACGTCTGCCTTCGGCTCAGGTCATGATCCCAGGGTCCCGGGAATCAAGCCCCACATCGGGCTCCCTGCTCCATGGGATGCCTGCTTCTCCCTTTCCCACTCCCCCTGCTTGTGTTCCCTCTATCGCTGTCTCTCTCTCTCTCAAATAAATAAGTAAAATCGTTAAAAAAAAAAAAAAGCTATTTGCCCAAAGTAATACAGCTATTTAGTGGTAGAACCAGGACTGGAACACAAGTCACATTGTGGTAGAATTTTTGCTACCTTAGAGAAGACAGACAAAAAACACTTCTTCACATTAAAATTAATTGTAATGTGTGATAGTGCAATTATGGAAGAGGTGCTATAAGCAGGAATAAAGATGAGGAATTTTTAAAAGTCATTTAATTGTGCCTATCTTTTCTGGAAGCACAGCTTGTTCTTCTTACCACATTTATCAATCTTTTTTATCCATTCAGTTCCATAAATGCATATCGCAACTCACTACAGAGGTAACTGAGTGAGCTGTACAGTGATAAATTTTTCTTGTTAGGAGAAATTACATTCACTAACTTGAGCTACTTCAGCATGAAATTGAAAATGAATCATTTTGTCTTAATTTACATTCTTGATTCAATAAAAAAATCTGGATTAACCCAACAAAACTACAGATGCATTGCCTCAGATACTAAAGGTAAACTAAATCGGTATCATTGGAAGTTCATCAAATGATACACCCCCCCCAATTTTTTAGAGTAGATTTTGAGCAAGATTATCAAGATTAGTTATGCTGAGCCTATATATTTTTTCAAATATTCATTTTGTCCTGTGGTTCCATTTTATTGTTTTTGATACATCTTTATCAATACTTCTCTGCGTTTTCCATTTCTCACCTAAGCCGTGCACATCATTTCTTAATCAAAATCACTGGGATGGTGCCGCGGTTCACTAGCCTTAGGAGCTGCTATTTGCCTTGAATAAATTACATGAAAACATGTTGATTGATAGATGTTGCATGTCAGAAAAGAAGATAACTGTATCTTCTTCAGCTTACTAAAAGGTCATGCACACAGAGTGATAGGAACAGCCACAGACAACTTTGAGATAAAGTGTATCATGAAAAGGTGTGCAATCTTGTAACCATGATACATGGACTTGAAAGGCATTTTCTTTTCAAATACAAATCATATATCCAGTTTTATTTAAGTTTAAGGTAAAAATAAAAGGTGCTTTATCTCAGCTATATTTTCTAATATTGTAGTAATGCACAATTTCTGCTTTTCTCATGTGGTTGAAACAGTGAAATTTATAATCATTTTTTATAGTCATTTTTAAGTGGACCTTTTAAGTTTCTTGAAATATTATATGGATATGGCAAGATTTTGAGAAAATATCTTAATCGCTATTATAATACACATTTATCAAACAGTCTTAGAATGAAAGAAATCTACATGTAGAGAAGAGTTAATAGCCATTTTTTGTCTTTAACATGGATTTCCCACATGTCTAATGGACTCTTTGGGAAGAAAAATCTGTGCCTTAACTTGTGGTTTTTGTTTTGTTTTATTTTATTTTCCAGGCCATCAGTATACTTCTAAATTGTGGGGCTTTAAAACAATATTCATCTAAATGTTTATATTAAGAAGACAAAACCGAAAGTACTTTAAAAAAAAACCTCTCCATGTGTATATTATGATTTTTAATCATAAAATATGCTTGAGGTATATTTGTGCTACATATTAAGCCTTATGTTTAAAAAAAAAAGACTGTTCCTTAATCAATATTCCGTATTTTTGTATTCACTAATCTAGCTTATCTTTGAAAAGTTTGCTAAAAAAAGAAAGCTGACAGTGTTTCAGAAGTACAGCTTTTAAAATAGGATGGAATGTTTTTAGTCAAAAAAAAAGACTGGCTAGGTTCTTATCTTTCCCAAATTACTTTGTTCTCCAACAGAGCTGCCAAACTGTCAAACTGTCCGGCTTCAGTATATAACAAAGATTCTGTTGTATTGTAAAGATATTCATAACAATTTTTATGGAAGGCTGAAAGTGTATAAGTTCACAGTCACAGCGATAACATGGCACTCTTCACTGTTTGGCTTGTTTATATTGGCACAGATCCCCAAAGTGGAGACTGACAGAGTCATGCAGAAATCTGGTATTTGAGCTGAAATTTACACACTTTAAGTGATGAACTAAACAGGCTGGTGTTTTCTTTTTCTTACTCAAAAAGTGCAAGGTTACACAATACAGACGGTTTTCATCTTTTCCCATAAATGCACAGATTCCTGGGATATAAATGACTGAATTCATCACCAATTCATCAGGGACGCTGAGCTATGCAGTTCTGTTTACAGTGGCAGAAAGTTAATATAAATTTTCATCAGAAGGGGAAGTTTACACATATGATTCTATTTGTCCTTCATTATTAGCACCTGAGTCTAGGCTAGAACGCATAATTGTCTACAGGCACAGGCCAAATAGATGCAAGGGAAAGGCAAATAAGCACACCAAAAATAATTTTATGGTTGTCTGTTACAATTCTCTCACTGGGATTCTTAATCTAGAAAATCAATAAACAACAGGAGTGAAACTCTTTTCCTCTGCTCAGGCATGGCACAGGCGAAAAGTAGCACACAGAAAGACCATTGTGCTTTTTTGGTTTTACTTACTTTATTCTTCCTGTGAAGTTTATTGGATCAGTTTCTACTCAAAGCAAAATATATCCCGAGTCAGTCTGTTAATTTTATGCATTTTTTGGTATTTTTTTAAGTGTAAATGTTCAAGTGGCAGCAAATTTGACATGACAAAATAGCACGTTCATTCAATTTTCTAAAATAAGTTAACTCAGAAACATCTATGTATCTGAGAGGTTTTCTTATATGTGTCTTGTACTGTCATTGAAAATTTGTGCAAACCCAAATATTCAGAATAGACCAGTGCTTTCTAAGGATGACAGTGGATAAACCACACTAATGATATGAGGCCAAGATCAGTGATCCTGATTTTGGGGTATGGACATGATCTTTTCCGTAACATATCTAGATGTAAAAATGTTAAAAATAGCCTATTTTTGGACATTAGTCTCTAGCAACATCAAGGATACTTTTATTACATCTAACTTTATATTTAGTGTGAATTTTAATATAATTTATTTTGTGAATTTTGTCTTTCTTTTAAGTTAGAGTAAGTTAAATTAATTCACTTTTACTACTGATGAAAGTTGTTTACTTGTTTCTCCAATCTGGCTTCAATATAAACTTTAACATTATTTTATTCCTCTGGCTGAGCTTCATTAAGAAATGACTTTGCTCTTTTCTGTTCCCTGTTTGTTCCTTGATAAAATATTGCTACTTCTCTGTCTGGTGGTCAAATACAAATAAAATATGTTTTTTATGGATTTGTGGGCATGAATAATGGTATCCATTAAAAAAAGACTATATGTCTATCCTTAACCAAGGATAAAGACAAATTTAGATTCAATACAATTTATAGAAATCTAAGTCCCAAATGTGATGGCTAGGGAGTACATGAAAATAAAATGTTGGGAAAGGATTTTGAAAGTGTTAATGTAGTTCTTGCAAGTGTATATTTTGATAATTTTCCATTCAGTAGGTAATTTAAAAGCCACAGAGTTCATTTCTTACTGTAATCTGTAAAGTCAATTCAATTTCTATGTTTTTCCAATTTACTTTTCTTAATCTCATAATCTATACTCTACATTTGGTATTATATTGATTATTTTAAGCAATTATTCAGAATCTTTAATTACTTCTTTCTCTCCATTTGTCCTACTTACCTTGACAATATTGTCAGTTTCTTTCATTTAAATTTCTCAAAAGAATGTTGAACCATGATGATAATATCTGCCTTTTCACCTATATTTATGCAGATTATCCCCTCAGCAACGTTTGTAAAGTGAAAGCTTGGCATACCACAATAAGCCGATAACGGAAGTTATTTCTGTCCCTCTATGTCAATATTATAAATAGTTCCACTATATTCCACTCACTTTTAAAGCAGAATCCACAGAAGTTATATGAAATGTTTGTAACACATTTCATCTTTCATACTTAGGGTTTATCTATTAAAATATTTGAGAAGAGGCTGCATCACTGTTCACCCAAAAGAGAAAAAGAGTCACACAGAGAAGAAGGTTGTGTCAACATGCTAAGCATCTGGATGAAAACTAAACAAATTATGCAAATAGCTGTTTTCCATATACACAATATATAGATACATTTTTCAGGTTTCATCCAGATGTTTGGAATCATGTGGACATAATCATAACCTCTTTGTGACCCCCCCTTTTCCCTATCAGGTAGACAGATTAAATGTCTTGTTTAAAAGCATTTGGTATTGGATTAAAAAAAAAAAACCTTTAGGACCTCACTCAGCTTTGACATCAGAGTTTTTTTTCATGAGAACAACCTGAACTCAAAGTACATCTCTAGACTAGACAATTAATTTGACTGCTTTTAATGATAAACTATTTTAACTATTAGTCGGTTACTTATCAATTCAGAACATGCCGTTAGGTTTCCATATCCACATGTCCTCAAATACAGCTCTTTCTCTATCCTCCTTTGTTGTCTTTCTCATTTTTTGAAATAACATCTCACTAATTTATGTAATAAATATTAGATTAATTAAACAAGTTACTGATTATATCAAGATTATAGGGGGTAAGGATTTAAGGAATCAAATTGTTTTCAAACACTTAAACTCATGTAGGAGCACTCATTCTCATACAAATAATGTGCTAATTACAAATTATTCCTCTCTGTTAATTAAGGCAGGTCAGCAGGATTTCTACTTGGCAACACTTAGCTTAAGTGCTCAAGTTGCTATATGTGCTTGAAATTAATGAAATAGAATTACCTTTAAAATGTCAGGCTTTTCATTATTTTCTGTGATTCTTTGCACTCATTCCTTTCAATTATTTTAATGCAGAGAGGTTTAATTTATATACATATTTATGCATCAGTTTTTATAAATTATTTTAGCAGTATTTGGAGATTCAAGAATAGATGAAGTTAGAATAATGGCTCTCAAAACACAACGAAAATTTCTATGCTATCTAAGTGGTTTCAAAACCAAACCAAATTCTTTTACCAACCTGTTACAACTTCTTTTGGGGATCTGCATTTCTACCAGTTTTACAATGGCATAGATGGCAAGAGAGATTATCTTATATGCACCTGCAGATATGTACCTACAATTAATTTTCTGTGTTCATAAGGATCCTAAGGTTTCATCTCTCTTCAGCGGCTACTATGGATGAGTTATGTCTGTTATGGATAAAGGGAAAGGTTGGGAGAATATTGATAGGCCTGTCATATATTTCCATGCCAGTTAAGTATTAAATATTACATACAATATTTTGTGTTTATTGCAACCTAGTTTAAGTATCTATAATATTCTTTCAAATATTATATGAGTTCAAAGTTCTTAGGGCTCCATGACTGGCCAGATTTTGCACCGGGGTGGTGCTCAATGATTAACACTCACTAGGAATTCTTGAAATGTTGCAAAGATATGTAATCCATAAGCTAAATTCATTATGGGCTGGTGTGTGTGGTTGTGTGAGTATGTACGTCAAGGTATCTTATGCAAGGAATCTTATGATTGTTTTTTGTTGTTGTTGTTATTGTTGTTATGCCTTTAAACTGTGAAAAGAAATGTTATTCAATTATAAAAATAAATTTTATAATGTCATGCCTAACCATTTATATTTACTACCCATCTCTGAAAATTAAAAAAAAAAAAACTATTGAAGATGTGGAACACTATCAGCTTCTTGAAAAATAATATATTATTGTGACGTGAGATTCTTACTGCCTGCCTTCAAAAAGAAAAAAAAAAACGAACTTTTGTATCAATAACTAAGGAGCCTCATATTTGGCAAATTGGAGATTAGGCAAAATAGAAAATTTAGTAAAACTGCAAACTGATGCTTTTCTTTCTAGAGGTCTAAAAAATATATTAATTTCTTCTTAAAACTCTTTTAGTAAGTAGAAGTGGAGTTTTTCTGAGTAATATTCAACAGTGATGATTCTTTTATTCATAATTGTGATGTATTTTATTTTATTTTATTTTTATTTTTTTATTAACATATAGTGTATTATTTGTTTCAGGGGTACAGTCTGTGATTCATCAGTCTTACAAAATTCACAGTGCTCACCATAGTACATACTCTCCCCAAGGTCTATCACCCAGCCACTCCATCCCTCCCACCCCCTCCACTCCAGCAACCCTCAGTTTGTTTCCTGAGATTGAGAGTCTCTTATGGTTTGTCTCCCTGCCTGGTTTCATCTTGTTTTATTTTTCCCTCCCTTCCCCTATGATCCTCTGTCTTGTTTCTCAAATTCTTCACATCAGTGAAATCATATGATCCTTATCTTTCTCTGATTGACTTATTTCACTTATCATAATACCCTCTAGTTCCATCCACGTCGTTACAAATGGCAAGATTTGGGGGGTCTTGATGGCTGCATAATATTCCACTGTGTATATATACCACATCTTCTTTAGGTTGTTGGGTTTTTTTTTTAAGATTTTATTTATTTATTTGACAGAGAGAAGGACAGCAAGAGCAGGAACACAAGCAGAGGGAGTGGGAGAGGGAGAAGCAGGCTTCCCGCCAAGCAGGGAGCCCGATGCGGGGCTTGATCTCAGGACCCTGGGACCATGACCTGAGCCGAAGGCAGATGCTTAACAACTGAGCCACCCAGGCACCCCAATATACCACATCTTCTTTATCCATTCATCTGTTGATGAACATCTAGGCTCTTTCCATAGTTTGGCTATTGTGGACATTGCTGCTATAAACATCGGGGTGCACGTACCCTTTCGGATCCCTACATTTGTATCTTTGGGGTAAATACCCAGTAGTGCAATTGCTGGGTCGTAGGGTAGCTCTATTTTCAACTTTTTGAGGAACCTCCATCCTGTTTTCCAGAGTGGCTGCACCAGCTTGCATTCCCACCAACAGTGTAGGAGGGTTCCCCTTTCTCTGCATCCCCGCCAACATCTGTCATTTCCTGACTTGTTAATTTTAGTTATTTTGACTGGTGTGAGGTGGTATAGGATACAATTTTACCTTGTGTACATAGAGTGATAATACTTTGACCAAAAGTTAAAGTTGAACTGATCTCAGAACTCTAAATGTATTCCTCATCTCAAGGATAATGCTCTACTGTTCATTTTCCAGATATTCTTATCAGTTCAGAGTTGTATTCCAACACAAGTAAAAGAGATGTTAAAGACTAAGACATAAAAAAATGAGGGAATTAATTTTTTTTATAAAACAAAGAAGTCTAGAGGTTATCATTTGCAAGCATTGACTCAATGTCTAAAAGATGTCACAGCTGAAGTTTTGGTAATACTCTTGGCCTCTTCCTTATAGTGACAAGATAGCAAGGACTGTGTCCCAAATATGTAGGGAGAGGGGGTACAACAAAGGGCAAAAGAATGCCTATAACAGGACAACAGAGGTGTTTACTAAGTCCGGGGCAGACTTTTGCTAATGTCTTCTCTACTAGAACTGTGTCCCATAGACATCCCTAACCTTACAGAAGACAGAGTAACATAGTTTTCACCAGGACACATTTCCATCTCTAATTAAATCATGTTTCTGTTAGTAAGGAAGAAGGAGGCAATGTATATTGAGTACACAACTAGATGGCTCTGTCCCAGAAATGGATGTAACTTAATTATTTCTCCTAAGAGCAAAGGTTAACATTTTGTATTCATCTAACAAAGCAGTAGGTACCTGCCATGTGCCAGGAACTGTTGTAAATAAATAGTCAGAATTATTTTTTAAAGATTAAATAGGACATATTTCTCACTGTTGGCACACACACACATATTTTATTAAATTATTAATTAAAAAGAAGGGATTTTTTGTTAAATAGTTAAAGTGTTGTTTTAGATATGATAGGTAGTGGATGGACTATGGAGTAACAAGGCAGAACTTCTTTCTGCTTGGCAAGGTCAGAAAACTTGGCAAAGAAAGTGAGATTCAAGCTTTATACTGAAAGTTGAGTTTGACAAGTCTACAAAAGGAAGGAAGGGCAAGAAGACATAGTGATTTTCCTGACAGAGGGATCATCTAGTCCAAAAGTGTAGGTTTAGCCATTCAGTTAGCCACTCTGTTAGCACCTGTGACGTACAATGAGCTACAAACTGAGGATACATGGATGAATTAAGCTAACGTGAACCTCACTTACCTTCATAGAACTTATGGTCTAGCCATATCATAGTATGCAACCTTTAAGTGCTTTGGATTAGTTGTCACATAGCATATCTGTGCAGAAAGAAAGGCTTCTAGAACTCAGGCAGTCTCCTTAAGGATAACAATTAGGGAGAGATGGAGCTGTAAGAAGACCCCACCCTACACCCACTTTTAACCCTTTAATCCTGTTTTAGAAATGTGAGTCATTAAAGAGCTTTTTAGTAGAGAATGATATAATCAAGTTTTAATTTTACAAGGCTAGACAAACAGCCTTGGCTGCCATGTGCAAATTATATGGAAAGGGTTAAAGAGAAGATAGAGGAACCAGACAGAGCAGGAAAGAAATGATGGGAGCTTGCACTAGACTGGTTGCAAAGTCTGGATGCATTCCAAAGATTTTGCTGATGGATTGATATGGGGGATGATAAAGAAGAATTAAGGATGATTGCAACATTTAGGATTTCTCCAAATTGTTGAAATGAGAAAGAACAAGAGTTTTTTTGTTTGTTGGTTGGTTGGTTTATTTGGCTTTGATTTGTTTTTTGTGTTGGGGTAGTTTGTTCGGGGGGATACTTGTTAATGTATGTAACAGTTGATGAATTGTTGAACTTCATATGCTTATTTCAGAGGCTAATGTTATGACCAAGGCAAATAAACGTACACATTGAGTTCATGGAAGACACAGGGACTGGAGATCTACATCTATGAGTTGTCAGCATACAGATGGTATTTAGAATCATGAATCTGAGTAAGGGCACCTGATGAATGAGAGAAGAGAAAGATGGGAATCAAAGGGAAGGGAAGAAGAGAAGACATCCACAGACTTAAACACTTTGAGATTTTTAGGACATAGTAGACATGCAAATAAAGCTGAGAAGTGGCAGTGAGTGGATAGAGTGATAAGAAAAGGAAAGATGGATGAGAACTGGAAAACGCTGACATCCGAAAGATGAGCAGAGGAAGAGAAACTCACATCTCATTTTTGTCCACATCATTTTCATGGCTTATAAGAAGTGAGATTCATGTTTCTATGTCCTACTTGAAACTTCCACATTTAAAGCATTCTAGTGAGGGGTGCCTGGGTAGCTCAGTTGGTTGAGCGTCCAACTCTTAATTTCCACTCAGGTCATGATCTCAGAGTCCTGGGATAGAGCCGGGTATCAGGTTTCCCGCTGAGCACAGTCTGCTTGTCCCTTTCTCTCTACCCCTCCCCTCTGTGCCCTCACACTCTCACTCTCTTTAAATAAATAAATAAATAAATAAATAAATAAATAAATAAATAAATAAATAAATAAATAAATAAA
>NC_058414.1:71036355-71059441 GCF_002201575.2 Neomonachus schauinslandi
AAATAAATAAATAAATAAATAAATAAATAAATAAATAAATAAATAAAATCCTTAAAAAAGAAAAAGTGCTCCAACGAGACCTGCTGAATGAGATGAACCAAAATTTTTAGCTCAATGCAATTAAACAATACTGGTTACTGGTGAAAACACTGGGTTTTCAATTTTTATCATCGATGTGTTACTCTGTTTTTATAACTAAATTCATAAAGGCCAATATCTGTTCCATCTAGGTAGTGTCTGTATGGCTATGCCAATTACTTAGTGTTTAAAGCTTGGTAAAGAAAAGCAGAGGAAATGGGCTAGAACTGGATGGCAAATGAAAATAGGAACAAAAATATAGTTCAGACTTAATTTTTGCCTCTGTGAAAGTGCTCATTTTGCATATTCATAACTTACAAGGTTGATTTTCTAATTTCAAACTTTTCCTCAGGTTAAGACTTTCCGTAGACAAATGTATAATCTTTTGAACCAAATGGATATAAAGACAGAATAAAGGGCACTTTAAAAAATACATACTGACATTTCTCTATGTCTCTTGATACAAACTGGTTGTGTGCTGGTGCAAGGAAAAAAGATATGAATCAAAGAAAGAATCCTGCAACAGAAAGCTTTTGCATCAATGAGTATGTGGGGAGGGAGGAGGAGGAAGGAATAAATTCAGTGGAGAACCAAAGACCAGCCAGATCTTTAGAGGAGAATTTATCAGACAACTTGCCTTAGGACATGTACTGGAATGGAGTAGAGGAGAAGTTAAACTTCAGGGGTTGATGGCTAGACAGTTATGCTACAAAATAAAAATTTGTTCTTACTAATGATATATTAAATTCATAATGCATTAGTAACTTTAAAGAAGAATATTCCACTGTGGTGTTTCCAACTAACTTTTGCTTACATTATTTTCTCATGAAAGTAAACTATCCTTTTCTATAAATCTGAGGTTATGATTAATTGCTAAAATTTTATGGTGCATAATCATTTGCTTTGCATATGTTGTATTTTTTATAATTAGTCCTGTCAGTAATTTTCAGTAGTATAGCATAAAACACTACTTTCTCTCCCTACAAAAAAAACCCCCAAAAAACCTTTAAATACAACAACAAAATGTAAATGGTAAACTAGCAGAATAAATTACAGTTAAATGCTAATTGTACATTTTTTATTAATTTATTGGCTAGAAATTGATATATTATAACTTAAGAGTTTAAGATTTTGTTTGAATTTGGGTATTCTTGTCTTTTTCAATATGATTCGTCATTGGCTTCATACTTGTTTAAAACCATGTTCTGGTGCCTGTTTATGGGCTTTTGCATTATTGCAAGACCTTTTCAAAGTGAACAGAAAGGCGCAGGCTTTAATATGAGAGAAGCATGTTTATGAATGCTTTCATTAACTAAGATGCACTAACAGGCTGTCCCCAACTTACTAATAGGTTTTGTTGCACACAGCCATTTCTGAGCCTGTTGTTTAGAAGCAGGAATTCATGTTCCCATAGAAACAATGTTGTATATGATCCCACGCCAACTCTCAAAAGCTTTTTTAACCATAATGTAACTAAAATAATACTAATAGAGTCTGAATCCTTTTGCTTGAGTCCAGATCTCTGATGCCCTCTGGACCTGACAATAGGGGAGTCAGATAGAAGTGGCTCCATGCAACAATTCCCATGGAAGCACAGGGAGAAGTTTCTCAAAGCATGAATGAGGAGAGCAGGCCAGGGCTTTCCCAGTGGTTTCTGATAAGGTTCTCCAGGGAGGGTGGAGTGGATAAGAAATAGGATTTTGAAGAAGGGAATGTCATCTGCTGGGAACTAAAGGGAGTATAGGAAAATCTGAATTATTTAAAAGTCTTGGGTGGCTCAGTTGTTAGGCGTCTGCCTTTGGCTCAGGTCATGGTCCCAGGGTCCTGGGATCGAGTCCCACATCCGGCTCCCTGCTCCATGGGAAGCCTGCTTCTCCCTCTCCCACTCCCCCTGCTTGTGTTCCCTCTCTCTCTCTCTCTCTCTGTCAAATAAATAATTAAAATCTTTTAAAAAAATAAATAAAAGTCTTAATTTTATTTTTATGTGTATACCTTTAAAATTGGTGGTATACTGAGAAAAATAAAAGAAAAACCTGGAATGCTTGGAGTCTAATACTATTCAAAAACTTCGTGACTTTGGTAAATTCCTTAACTTCTCTAGGCCTACTTCCATAGTACAGCATGAAGGGATTTAATGAAACATTTTCCAAGTCTTTTTTTTTTTTTTTTTAGATTTAAAATGTTTGATTCTGCCCTAGTACTGTCAGTAATGAGTAAAATATAGTGGCAGTGGAACCAAGCAATGGTCAGGGGATGTCTTCTCATTTCCCATGCCTTGTATAATGCATTATGATATCATTATAATGAATAATAATGGTAGTAATAGTAATAAACATGACTACAATTACTAAGGTTATCAAAATTTTACCTGGTAGAGCAGTAGTCCTCAGACTTGGCTAGTCATCAGAATCACTTAGGGAGCTTTTAAAAAATTGACATTCTCAGTTCCCACCTCAAATCTAATTAAATGAGAATCTTTGGGAGTGGAGCCCAAGAATTTCTCTTTATAAAATAGCCTCCTGTGTGATGCTGATGACCAACTGGGGAGGGAACCATTATAATAGATGTCCTTAGTGAATTGAAATGAGAATTTAGCATGATTTGCAGTTTTCATAACAAAATTTTTGTATGAAGTGTTTGTTTTTCGGTATTTTTCTCATTCTTTCTGAAGTCCAGTTTAAATATAAATCTGCAGAGCAAACCATTTCTTCTAAGGGTAAATTCCAGCTAAAAAGTCCTAAATTTTAGAGGCTCCTGGGTGGCTCAGTTGGTTAAGCGACTGCCTTCGGCTCAGGTCATGATCCTGGAGTCCCGGGATTGAGTCCTGCATCGGGCTCCCTGCTCGGCAGGGAGTCTGCTTCTCCCTCTGACCCTCCCCCCTCTCATGTGCTTGCTCTCTCTAATTCTCTCTCTCTCTCAAATAAATAAATAAAATCTTTAAAAAAAAAAAGTCCTAAATTTTAGAATCTGATCTAATAGAGTTTTCTTGTTCAAATGTTCATTGGAAATATTCAGTGTTAAATTACCTTTTCTTATAGATCGTCAACAAACGACATATAGCGAATGACAAATGATTTCCTATTTTAAAGCAAAATAAGGCTCAAATTGCTAGGATTTATTTCTAATATGTGAAAATATTTGTGGAGTTGTGGCCACACTTGCGTATAAATTTTATCATTTTACTGGACTTTAAAAACACTTCCAGGCAACCCATGGAAAGAACCTCTATTGTATTTGTATGTCTGTATGTATTGTTTTTTCTTTTTCATACTAGTGTATATGGAATTACAAAATAAATTTAAATATGTATTTTGAAGTATAATCATTTCAAGTTTTATACAAAGGACTAATGCTTCACATAATATTTGTAAATGAACTGTGTATTAGAT
Organism: Neomonachus schauinslandi; assembly: GCF_002201575.2. Taxonomy (NCBI): domain Eukaryota; kingdom Metazoa; phylum Chordata; class Mammalia; order Carnivora; family Phocidae; genus Neomonachus; species Neomonachus schauinslandi. The sequence continues at coordinate 71,039,823 of NC_058414.1, forward strand.
AATATTCAGTGAAATTTGTGAAATTTAAATGTCTTCATTTTCCTTGGATATGAATTATTTTTATATCTTTTTCTCAAATAGAAATTGATTGACTAACTTAGCAGAAACGATGCATGGCCGTGAAATGTTATACACATACCACAATGTCATAAAGGTAGCTTTCTAAGAGTTGCATATAACAGGACCATCATTTTAACCAAAAGAGTCTATTAAATTGTGAGGAAGTGAAAATTTTGGTAGCGTTTATCACTTCATTAGTTACTTGATATCATTCTTAAATATAGCCATTAAAAACAGAAGAATCTTAAGATATCCTATTGCTCTTTGTCACTGTTCCCAATCACTGTCACCCTTGCTACTTTGTTCTGTGCTTCCGCTCTGCCCCCATGCCTATTCTCCAAGTCACCTTTGGAGCACCTTTTTATTTCACAGAGTGGTGGCTGTCCTTTGGATAGGTGTGCTCAAGGTGTCCTTTCCAGTATCCTCCATGTTGCATGTCTCAGCCCCATGTTTCCAAGCACGTTAAACATGACAAAGCTGAGACCTTTAAAACAGTTCTTAATAAAAGGAGAGCAGGGAGGTGGGACTACCATAGAGGCTCAAATCGCAAGGGTCTAATTTGATGTTGGCAGGGTGAGATGTTGACAGGATCCTCTTTTTTTTTTTTTATATAGCTATTTCCATGGCTGTGGAATCACAAGGAAGGTCCTGAGTGTGTATTTTGGATTTGTCCTCAAATTTCAGAATGCCTCATTTGTGTATACCAGTGTCCCAGCTGTTGCAGACTTTGTAATGAATTAGTATTGGACTCAGAAATTGAGTTTCTGCCAGAGGATTCTGGCAGTGAACATTCTCCTATAACAACAGACGAATGATAGCAGTGGAAATGCCAGGGGACTTCACAATAGCATGTCTCAGGATTCAGTGTAATGGCTTAACTTCAACATAAAGATGATCAGAGCAAGCAGGGCTTATTGTTCCACTCTGCTGAGTGGCATGTTAGGTGCCAGTTATGTAAATGAAGGTAATTACAAGAGAGTGCCAAAATGTGTCCTCCATGAGAAAGTGCGCAGTTCTTAAGTAGATCATCCTGCAATCATAAGAAGCCTTTGTGGGGGGCAACAAAACCCCCCTTCTATGAGAGGCTTAATATCTTTTGAGACATTGGGAGAAGAGTGCCATTTTGAGCAAAGGCCGATTGGGATTTCTCCAAGATTGCAAAGCATCTTCCCCGTGCGACCCTCAGAAATAAAGTTTTAATTTCCAGTTTAACTATCCATCTTTCAGTAAGCATTCTTTCATATGCTTCCTTTCTGATTACAAGCCAAATGATTAATTTAAAGAGGAGAAACATTAAATCGGAAAGCATTTTTCTTAAAAATGTATGGTGAACCCGATTATTCCTTTGGGCAGAAGCTTTGTATGTTAAAAAACGGAAACGACTTTTGAAAGAAATTAGCACACTCCCTGTCACAGGATAAGGTAACTAGGTCCTTATCAATCCTATGGGTTATTTGCTTTTTAAAAGTTTTGTCTCGCACCTTACACACACACACACACACACACACACACACACACACAAAGACTGCTTCTAGAATACAATGATATTACCTTTTTATAATTCAAAATATAATCCTCCTTCTTAATTACCAGCCACATGGAGTTCACCCTGTGTAGAATTCTTATATTTTTTAATGAAGAGTTCTTCCTCACACTGTTATCATGTGCCATACTGTGGATAATTAGTTTTAAAGGTAGAACATAACCAACAAAGTTTAGTGACCTCTGTCATAATGCAACATAATGGAAAAAAAAAAAGGTTAAAAGCAACACTATCAGGTAATTGTTTCCTTGTTAGTGATTAAATTGCAAACTCTGAGAGGACAGGAACATTGCCTGTCTTGCCCATGTTTACATCTCTAGTATCTAACAAAGACTAAGGGCTTTAAAAATGTTAGTTGAAAATGAACATGATTTAGCCATTAATTTTTTTTTTTAAAAAAAGGAAGGAAATCCTGCCATTTGCAACAACATGGATGAACCTTGAGGACATTATGCTAAGTGGAGTAAGTCAGACAGATATTGTATGATCTCACTTATATGTGGAATCTAAAAAAATTAAAACAACCAAATTCAAAAAAGAGATCAGTTACCGGAGCCTGCGGGTGGGAGAATTGGATGAAGGTATCAACAAGTTCAAACCTTCAGTTTCAGAGTTGTGACAAGAGTAAATCCTAAGAGTTCTCATCAGAAGGAGAAAAAACTGTTTCTTTTTTTGTATCTATATGAGGTAATAAAGGTTAACTAAGCTGATCGTGATAATCATTTTACAATATATATGATTCAAGTCATTATGCTGTACAGCTTAAACTGACACAGTGCTGTATGTCCTGTTATAGCTCAAAAAACTGGGGGAAAATATCAGTTGAATGAGTGAGGTATCTGCTACAATGGCTCATCCAATCCACTAATTTTAAGAGAGAATAGAAAAATACCTACATTTCCTAGATGTGTATTTTTTATTTTTTATTTTTTTTTTTTTTTTTTTTTTTTTTATTAAAGATTTTTTTTTTATTTATTCATTTGAGACACAGAGATACAGAGAGAGAGAGAGAGAGGGAGAGAGCATGAGCAGGGAGAGAGGCAGAGGGAGAGGGAGAAGCAGGCTCCCCGCTGAGCAGGAAGCCCGATGCGGGGCTCGATCCCAGGACGCTGGGATCATGACCTGAGCCAAAGGCAGACGCTTAACCATCTGAGCCACCCAGGCGCCCCGATGTGTATTTTTTAAAAACATCAATTTCTAATAAGGGAAGAAAAGCAAATTGAAACGAAGTATTTTTGCCTGTTTTTAAAAAAGACTAAAAGGGAGTGATAATGCACAGTGTTGTTGAGTATCGTAAAACAGACAGTCTCATCCGCTGGTGGTATTGCAAATGGATACAACCATTCTGGGGAAGCATTATGGTAATGTGTGCCAAAATGCAATATCGGAATATGGCTTGACCCCAAAATTAAACTTTTGAAAGATAATTGCAAGGCAGAATTATAAGGAAGTTCATTGCAGCGTTACTGATAATTGCTAAAATTGAAAAAGTGAAAATATCTATTGGAAGGGAATTATGCTAAATGAAGAAGAGCTTTTTAAGTATTGAAACTAATGTGTGCTTTGGTGAATTTGAATTTTTCTCATTTTTAAGTTGAAACAACTGTATTGTCTTTGCCTAAATTAGTTATTCTTTCACATAGAGTACCTCTTTAGGTATATACTTGGGCATTAGGAATATTAAAAAGGTCTTAATAAAACTGTAATTTTGTACATAACTGAATCTGGAAAAGTGTGAAAAATACATTTTTATGTAAACAAATTCTTTTTTTTTTTAAGATTTTATTTATTTGTGAGAGAGAGAATGAGAGACAGAGAACATGAGAGGGAGGAGGGTCAGAGGGAGAAGCAGACGCCCCGCCGAGCAGGGAGCCCGATGTGGGACTCGATCCCGGGACTCGAGGATCATGACCTGAGCCGAAGGCAGTCGCTTAACCAACTGAGCCACCCAGGCGCCCATAAACAAATTCTTAATAACAATGATGCCCACATGTATGGATTATTTTTCTAGGCCTATGCCTAAAATAATTGAAAGACTCTAACTGAAGAAAATGAGGTAAAGCTTTTCTGACAATCAGTAATAATTTTTTGGATTGTGACTGTTAAGAAAATAATGAAAGAGATAATACACTTTGGAAAAGTCATGGATAAAAAATTTTAGTATCACTCTATAAAGGGAAAGAAGTCTTATCTGTGTTCATTTCAATGTCATGGTAGATCACCAATGAATCTTCTAGAGTCATCAGTGTAGATGTCTGAGAGCACCTACCATGTGCAAGGCATGGTGACTACTCCTAGAGGGAATGCTAAGTTTCTTCTGTTGGTGTACAAGTTACATCTCAAATATCTGGAATCAGCTAAATTCTTGGTGTGTTCTACAAGTTTAGAAATGTCTAAAAAAACATACTTTTCAGTTAAGTATCTTTTGAGTCACGAGGTGCAGGCTACTGTGTTGTACATTCTTGGGGGCGTAAAGATTCTTTAGAAACATGTCTAGCCCTTAAGGAGCTTACAGTACTAGACACTAAGGGTAAATGAACATATTCACCTAACAAAGAGAAGTATGAGTTGACTCGAGTTTTTTTTAATAAAAAAGTCACTTGTGCTAATGCAGGATGCACAAACTTGCTCCCTGGGGTTGGATTTTATGTGTATCTTCAAAAAGTGGGCCACCCCATGTTGGGCTGGGCAAGTATCTCCTCAAAAGGCTCACCCTCAGGGGCACCTGGGTGGCTCAGTCAGTTAAGCGCTGGACTCTTGATTTGGGCTCAGGTCAGCCCCACATCAGGCTCCATGCTCAGTGAGAAGTCTGCTTAAGATTCTTTCTCTCCCTCTCCCTCTGCCCTTCCCCCAGTGTGCACGCTCTGAATAAATAAATTAACATAAATAAATAAATAAATAAATAAATAAATAAATAAATAAATAAAATATTAGAAAAGAAAAGAAAGGCTCACCCTTAAGCTTGACTAGGCGCCTCTGAAGCCCAACAGCTTTTAAGGGTCCCCTTCTGGCCTCGTCTTGGTGCCATGGTTTGTGCCTCAGCCTCTCCCTACAGCCCCTAGGCAGCTTTTTAACCACCCTGGCGTCCTCTCCCAAGCCATGGACCAAATGGAAACAATAAAGCATTTGGGGGGGGATTAAATAAATAAGTGGGCCATCGACCAACATTTGGTAGAAGAACTGACAAGGAAAGGAGAAACTTTTTCTTTCTCCCAACCTTCCTAGTCTTAGGGCTCATTGTGGTAAAGGAAATAAGCTAAAGAGTGAAAATGAAATAGTAGAGGGATAGTCAACTTTAGGAACTTTGTTTTTTATCAAGACATTTCCCAAAAACAAAAAACCTTTCTGGGCCCTCCTATCTTCTACTTCTTTTTTTTTTTTTTTAAAGATTTTATTTATTCATTTGAGACACAGAGATACAGAGAGAGAGAGAGAGAAAGCATGAGCAGGGAGTGAGGCAGAAGCAGGCTCCTCACTGAGCCAGGAGCCCGATATGGGGCTTGATCCCAGGACCCTGGGATCATGACCTGAGCCGAAGGCAGACGCTTAACCATCTGAGCCACCCAGGCGCCCCTTATCTTCTACTTCTTAAACTGTTGATTTCTCCCCAGGGACGCTATTTTCTAAGTGGCTATTATAATTTTTTATTTATATACATATTTTCTAAGAGTCATATTACAGATAATTAAATATAAGAAATGATTTTTAAATCAGAAAAATATTTTAACCTTTTTGATAGAGTTAAATTTTAAAAACTCAGAGCTTAAGAAGATTTTTAGGGCAAAAGCCCAGAAGACTCCAAAAAAATTACCTAGAAACATAGTTATTGATGTATTAAGATGATGCTTATTACCACCATTAGTTTACATTTTATTTTATTCAAAAGAACACTTGTATGTACCTTATACTTAATTACTACAATTTGCCACTTCATATGCTGAAGATAATCTAACCTAAACTCTGTGATAGCTGGAACACAATGGAAATGCCTGGATTTTTCTCTAAGGGGAGTTTGTCCAAGATCTTTAAAATCTAATCTTTGGGAATTTGCTTCAAACTATATTACACAGGCATACATGTGCTTCATAATTTACACTGTGAATTACATAGCCTAAAAACACAAAATTCTATGATCTTACTATAAATGTATTCCTTCTTCCATTCATTCAATCAGTATTTTTTGAATAATGCAGTGCTTAATCAGCAGTTGGTTGTCAATGACTAGCATTTCTTCTCTTCTGAGTTTATGTTTTGCCCTTTAGATTGCCCTAAAGACTAGTAAATTGTAAACTGCTTGGGAAGAAGGAATGTTTGTATTCAGAGTTGATCATTGATGGGGATGAGGTCATTTAGAAACCCAGAAGGGTGCTAGAATTAGAACTTGGAATTTCTGAGGCCTCTTTGGCACTCTGTCATTTTGTTTCTTTTTTTTTTTTTAAGATTTTTTTTTTATTATTTATTCATTTGAGACACAGAGATACAGAGAGAGAGAGTGTGTGTGTGTGTGAGCAGGGGGAGAGGCAGGGGGAGAGGCAGAGGGAGAGGGAGAAGCAGGCTCCCCACCGAGCCAGAAACGGGACATGGGGCTCTATCCCAGCGCCCTGGGATCATGACCTGAGCCGAAGGCAGATGTTTAACCATCTGAGCCATCCAGGTGCCCCTCTGTCATTTTGTTTCTAAGAACACTCTAATTTTTGCTGTAAGCGCTTTCCTTTAGTGGTTTGCAACCCACTCTATCTGCACCTGAACTAATCAAGGCCTCTCCCTTTTCAAGTGGTTTTGCTCTCACTATCTCTTCCTCCTCTGGGACTGGCCTAGTTAGCTTCTGGGTTAAGTAGGCAGAGGCTCTCTGCCTCAAGGCTCTTTTCCTTTAGATCTGCTGTAGCATTTCCTCCCCTCCATGCCAAGCAGGGCCATAATCTTTGCCTCAGGGTTCCTGGCTACTGAGCCTCATCCTTGCTGAAGGAAGAGTGATAGCCAGAGTTTTACATTTTTCTCATCTGTGTCTCAATTGCAGGAAGCAAGAATATGAACTCTAAAAGAAACTTTCCCTCTGCTTTTCTTGGTCTGGCTTTTCCAAAACCTGGTGCACTTACTTTTCCTTTGGAGTGGTCTACCTCCTCCTTTCGCTATGCATTTGTGGCCACATGAACATTCTCTCTCACAGGAAAGCAGACCAAGCCCCCAAGTCACTCCCTGACTCACCTATAAAATATGGCTAAGATGACATCATTTACTCACTAGGACTGAAAGAAGATTTCCACTGATGAAAGGAATAGAATTTACCTTTAGGGGTCCTTGGGTGGCTCAGTCAAGCATCCGACTCTCGATTTCAGCTCAGGTCATGATCTCAGGGTTGTGAGATAGAGCCCCATGCCCAGCAGAGCGCCTGCTTAAGACTGCTTAACATTCTCTCTCTCCCTCTACCTCTGCCTGCCCCCCCCACCACCATTCCCACACATGCTCACTCTCTCTCAAAAAAAAAAAAATAAAAAAGAATTTACCTTTAAATGAAAAACTCAGTATTAAAAAAAATCCCCATGTCTTGGCAACATATTCTGAAAGACTTTTGTGACTAGGATTGCCATATTTAGCAAGTAAAAATACAAATAATTTCAAACTTAACTGGGCATCCTCTATTTTGTCTGGCAACCCTACTTGTAAACCCAACAGAACATAGTACAGATTACTTAATGCCTGTTAGCAGATGATACTGTTTTGTGTCTGGTTGTGATAGAAGATGATTATTAAAATGTTTTTATCTTTAATATTGGTTTTTTGTTTGGAACTGCCACCATGAATCAAGTGTTAATAACTTCAAAGGCACTGTCTTTTAAGGATAGTGAATTGCCTTTAGTACGTAAGCTTGTATGTCTAGTTCTCCTCGTGAAGAAGAAGGAAAAAGAAAAACAACATGAATGGGATCTTGGAATTCTTTGTTGTTCGAGTTGACATAACCAGCAATGTTGTTAATGACTCAGAATTCATCTTGTCCTCCTTATGCCCAAAGATTTTTTACTTATTTTTTTTATCAAATAAAAGTCTCTTTAATGATATACTCTTCCTCACTACTCCTTGTAGAAAGGGCATTAGCTTCGCAGTTAGCCAGTTAGTCCTTCAGATCTCTGACACCATTTCAAGGGTATGTGAAACAGCTTGAACATATAACCTAACTACTCTGAGCTGCAGTTTACACTTCTGTAATAAAGGAGCGTGTTTCAAGGATGAAATGAGATAGTATGTGCGAGAATTTAGAATGATAGCTGGCAGATAATGAGCACTGACCAAGCATTAATTCTTGTTTTCCCTTTTTGTCTTTCCTGAACCCCTATAGCCTTTTTGTACCTTTTAATGGCATGCAGCACATTTCTGCATTGCAGTGTGGTTATATTGAATATATTTTTATCTTTCCTGCCATATTAAAAGATCCTTGAGGGCAGGTGATCCCATAGCAATGGTGAAGTGGACCTGGGAGAGGGGAGGGGTGTAGCTCACCAGTTCATTTGTAAAGATAAAAATCATTTCGGTCTCAGCAGAGATTAAAATACAACTTTGCAAAATATGATAGGACATGAAACTGTTAAGATATTTTTCCTACCCAATGAGACATTTTTCTACTGAATAGGAGAACTGAATAAATATTGAGGTAAACTTTCGGGAATTACTATGTGCCAGGCCTATTAGTTAAAATGCACATACCTATTTAGCAATCTTTATAAAGCTAAAAATCAGTAGTGGGTCTCAACTGACCAGTACTTACACATGGAAGAACTGATATCCACTGGAGGAATGACATAATTTCAAAAGTCTTCACTTGAAATAATACTACTTTATACTTTAGCTTTTAAAATACTTTCAAATACATTATCCTCTCTGATTTCACCACTCTCCTAAAGTCATTGGTAACTATTATTAACTGCATCTGATAGATGAGAAAATGAATGCTCAGTGTGATTAGGTAGTCCAAGTTCATCAACTAATAAAAGGCAAAAGAATGTCTCCTGAAATCTAGTCCGTACCATTACATCATATTTTCTTTCCTAGTTGCAAAGAGAAACTTCTGAATAGTCAGCCATGCTAGTACTATCTGCATCACACATATATTTTATTTTGCTGTCTTTTAAAAACTAAAGACAACCAGTCCTCAGAATGCACAATAACATAGAACATATTGTAAGTGACTCTTCAGCTTATACTTGATATAATTGGAGGTGCCAGGCCCCTGGGCCACGTTAAAAGTAGAAAAAGATTCTAAGTAGTGATGATCCCAAATTAGAACAGTGGAAAAGTAAGTAGTTCTTTATTTAGTTATGGAGGCAACATTTCAGAAGACCTCCATATATCTGTATGTCATCAATGTCTGTGGAAGTACATCTCCTACTCCAACAACATTTTATTTTATTTTTTTTTATTTTATTTTTTTTAAAGATTTTATTTATTTATTTATTTGAGACAGAGAGAATGAGAGAGAGAGAGCACATGAGAGGGGGGAGGGTCAGAGGGAGAAGCAGACTCCCTGCCGAGCAGGGAGCCCGATGCGGGACTCGATCCCGGGACTCCAAGATCATGACCTGAGCCGAAGGCAGTCGCTTAACCAACTGAGCCACCCAGGCGCCCTCCAACAACATTTTAAATGCCAGTTTTTACTCTCCTAGCTGTATTTCCCAGAGCAATGAGAGAAAAGCTTCCTCAGTTTTGTTTCCTCAGCAATTCCAATCTTTCTGTCCTTCTCAGTAGGTAACTGCACTTTCTTATTGTCTGAATTAATTGAGACTGTTCACCGTGAACTCTCTCCTCTTCCTACCTCTGCCTGGCAAAGTCACCTATCCTCCCTTCTCTTCAACTTGTCTGGGAGCAAGATGTGATTCTTCTCCCTACAAGGCTGTCAGCTGCTCCTGCCCCTTGGTTTAGCCCTTTGACATCCCCTCCGATAACTTTCTCAGTTCTCTTACCTCTTACAGCTTCTGTTGCTCCCTCTTAGCTTATTAGCAAAGTGTCTTTAAAACAAACACACACACATAACCTCTCAAACTATATTTCGCTTTTATTTTGGTCTTCGCAGAACTTATCAAAAGAATTGATTGCACTCATGACCATGGTTTTCCTCTATAATTCCCCGCAGCCCAATTTCTATTCAGTACTCTGTGGGAACTGCTGTCTGATAGGTCACATGCAAATGATCAAATCAACAAGAACTTTCATTAATCCTTAGCCTCTTTGAGTTTTGGGGTTTGAGAACCCATTCATCTTCTCCCCCCTTCACAATTCCTTTTTTTTTTTTTTTTTGGCTATTTTCTATTTTTCCCAGTTTTACTGAGATATAATTAACATCGTAATTCTTTTATTTAAATATATGTTTTAATGAGATGTAATTTATATACCATAAAATTTATCCTTTTAAATTATATATTTCAGTGGATTTTAGTATATTCACAAGGTTGTGCAACTATTACCACTATCTGATTCCCGAATATTTTCACACACCCCCTAAAAAGAAACCCCATACTCATTAGCAGTCACTGCATTTTATCTCCTCCCTTTAGCCCCTGGCAACCACTAATCAATTTTGTCTCTACGGTTTTGCCTATTCTGAACATTTCATATAAATGATTTATACAATATGTGGTCTTTGTGACTGACTTTTTCCACTTAACGTAATGTTCTCAAGGTTCATCCATGTTATGGAATCTATCAATACTTCACTCCCTTTTATGGCTGAGTAATACATGGATGGACCACATTTTGTTTATCCATTCATCAGTTGATGGGCATGTGGGTTGTTTCCACCTTTTGGTTATTAAGAATAAAGCTGCTATGCATATTCATGTTTAACTGTTTGTATAGACATATGTCTTCATTTCTCTTGGGTATATACCTAGAAGTGGAATTACTGAGTCACATGGTTATTCTATGTTAAACATTCTCCAGAAGTCTTTCAACTTCTGTGACTGTGCATTGTCTTCCTTTTTGCTATCTCATCTCTAAACAAAATGTAGATATTCCCTAAGTCTGGGTCTTCCCTCTCTTTACTCTTTACCAGCAATCTAGTACTTTCCCTTTGTCCTAAATGCTGTCTAATCTTACTTTGGGGAACCTGTTTTCAGCCCGGTCACTCTGAACCTAGGTAGGTTCAGGACCTCAATATTGTCGCGGGGTCAGACTTATTTCAGCATTTGCAGATTTAGCAACATCTGCCTTTATCTTCTAAATAATATGAAGACTTTTTGCCATTGAGTGTTTAGTTATGTCCATTAATTAGCTCCAACCCACCTTCCCATGATGTTTAACTAGCTCCTAAGCTAAGCACATGCTTTATTCAAGATTAGTTTCTTTTCACTGTGTATGATCTCACATATTCTTTGCCTCTCCTTGGTGTGGCCATGTTCTGTCACCTTTTCAAGATGAACTGTCATATAAGTTCATCCCAATTTTTCATCCCCATAAAAATTTATCTAAGCTTCCCAACTGAAAATAATTTCTTCAACTTATGAACCACTGAAGTGTTTTAAAAACACTTTTTATGACCTTTTGACTTTACACCAAATGTTTCTTATTAGACACAAAGCTCTTTGAAGGTAAAAACAATGTCACATCACCCACCTTCTACTGCCACAAGTGTGTGATGCTTAGTTCTTTGTTTGGTACATTAAACATAGTTGCAAAAAATTTTTTAATGACAAGTAATTTTTGATGTATTTTATTCTTGCAAACACTCCCAAATTCTAGCTCTTTTTTTTTTAAAGATTTTATTTATTTATTTGAGACAGAATGAGAGAGAGAGAGAGAGCACATGAGAGGGGGGAGGGTCAGAGGGAGAAGCAGACTCCCCGCCGAGCAGGGAGCCCGATGCGGGACTCGATCCCGGGACTCCAGGATCATGACCTGAGCCGAAGGCAGTTGCCCAACCAACTGAGCCACCCAGGCGCCCCAAATTCTAGCTCTTTGTAGTTTTATTATTGTTAAATTGAGGAGGAAATCCAGAATACAGGATTCAAATAATAGTTTACTTTCAGATATTATACTATAATTTAGCAGCATGTATTTTCATTTAGTATCTAGTGTGCCAGTTGACATTATAACAGTGTAGCAGTAATAGGTCTTCAGTCCATATCCAAACTAAAGATGGTATTGGCCTCATAATGAGGGAAAAAAAGCAACTGTAGGTATGTGAGAAATAAAAAGTAAACCCAAAGTATGTTTGGAAAAGTAGTAACATTTTATAGCAGAAAGAGAAATGACTGAGAATGCACATAAACCATTGTAGTTCCTGGAACATGTCCCATAATAAAGAAGTATTGTAAAAATCTTAGTTTTCATAATTTTAATAAAATTAGTTCCAATTCCTTTTTACCTTTCATACTTGGGACTTTTGAAGTTGGACAGATTTCCTTAATTTGTGAGCAGGAATTGTATTTAGTATTGGTATAGATTATATTAATGTTCTTTATAGGTTCCATTAGCAATTCATTATTACTAGCAGTAGAATAATAAAGAAAATAGAAATATGAATACCAGGCTGCTTAGTATTATTTACTGTAGCCTGTGGAATGCCAGCTCTAAGGAGGAGAAGGTATTCATCCCATTAAACTGAGTGTCTGATTCCAGACCTGAAAAAACAAAACCTGTCTTAGCCATTAGTTAGCATTAATTCACAGGTTTCTTTTACAGAAGGGTCTCTGAGCTTATTTGGGAGTTTGGAGCCATCCTGAAAGATACTGAATATTGGGTTTGAATCTGAACCTTGAGGATTTTGTTAGAGCTTCTGAGGATGACTTAAGAATCCATTCCATCACATATTCAGTACCTCAACTGCCTCTCCTTTGGATCTACATCATGAATGTGAGCCAGAACAGCCTGACATTTGATTGGTAAATAGGATGCTTTATAATTAATTACTGACTCTTATTGTAGTACCATGAAATAAAAGAGCTTCTCAACTTGATTCCCCTAGTAGTCCACACTGCGAACACAATATATCCACACATTTATTCTTTAACTTTATGTAAGATATACTGTAAAACAAAAATAACCATTATTGTAAAAAACATTTTTTAGCAATTAGCTTTTTTTCCCAACAAACTTAGTCTAATTATGGATCAGCCATGATAAAATGAAAGGTCAATAGCTACAGATGCATAATTTCACTCTGATAGATTGCTGTTTGAAAATAGGATATGACAATTAGATGATTAATTTTCTTCTATTAAATAGCATTATGAGTCTTCAGATTACATTTATCAGTATATTCTCTTTAGTGGGAACATAATGCAAGGAAAGGCTGAACAGAATAGGAATTCATGTCCTTTGTGGAAGGATCCGAATATGCTTTTTATCAACCACACTTGTGAAAATAATTAGACAATGAAATTCTGTTTGAAAACTTATTTTACGTTCAGTATTCAAAGTAACATGTTAAAGGCATCATAAGTTAAAGATTAAAACATGTGAGTATGAGGAGCAAAATTTTGAATGTCCTGCTGGCAATTTTTTTTTTTTTTTTTTTGGTTCTGGTTATCTGCAAAGTATACACCCCTTGTCAGTATAACTAGGGAGTGCCTGTGTAAACATTCTTGTTTTGCCTGTTCCGCATAATCGTTTCTTGTATCATATTTCTTCTGACCTCGCTATCTGAAACCAATTACAGGAGATCCATTTGGGCTGCATCTATTTTCATAAGAAGCCTAGGCAGCAGTGTTTTTCTCAGAGATGAATATCAACATCAAATATGCTTCTGAGTGCTTTGTTATTTATGTTTCAGAGAGATTTTGTAGCCTTCAGCTCTCAAGAATGTGTCATGCTGTGCTGTTTATACATTGAAGATATTAATGGGTGTAGATGTCATTTTTCATTTTAATGTCTCAAATGCAACAGGCTGATAGGTTAAGCATTCCTATTTTTACGGGGAGAGATATGAGTGATGTCTGTTTTCTCCCAAAATATACATATATTTGCTTTGAAAAAAAAGAAGTTATTTATAAACCTTAGGATACTCAACATTTTTTTGTTTCACTGGGTGTTTCTAAGCTATTCTCAAACCATTTTACTCCTGGTGAAAGTTTTCAGTGTTCTTCATAAGAAAACAGTATTGATCTGACAGGTTACAAAGCTTTTTTACTCTTAATTCTCATAATGACCTCCTCACTAGAGTTACTCTCTGTATATGAGATTCATAGGTATCAAAGTTATTACAGTCGTGGAAGGGTGATATGCTTGGACTTTTTCTTACAGAATTTTAGTTTATTTGAAATTAAATAGTAACAATTAGGAATGGTGTTTTCAATGATTATTTTTTAAGTTTTTATTTAAATTCCAGTTAGTTAACATACAATGTAGCACATTTTTTAGAGCAAGATGCACTGAATTCTGAAAAACTTGTGCATACCCACACCTCGGCAGTCTAACACAAAGTATATCTTTAATCTATTAGAAAGATTTTTAGTCATCTTTTCAAGATATTTTAATTTAATCTGATACCAATTTTTAAAATGTTCTTAGTTTTTTTTTAGCTTTACTAAAATTAGATAATTTCATTAAGTAAAGTGCACTCTTAATTCAAAACAAATGTGTTTTTGGAAACTAGATATGGCTTGGCTGCCTTAGAAACCTCTTTCTTGTTGTTCACTAGAATCACACTCAGTCATTATTAAAGGAGATTTTGTAAACATCTCTTGCCTTTTGTTCTAAGTTTTGTTTTTGTTTTGGCAGAGGCTAATCATATAAATACCTAAACAGCTTGTAGAACTTAATGCCTAGTCCTGGAATTTATCTTTTCTATTTACCAACTGAAGTGGGCAAGTGATTTTCAAATTAATATTTTATGTAATTTGACACCTAACACCTTATATTGATGAAAGTATTTTATCTCATAATCTTTCATCTTTTGCGTCGCTACAGTAATAAATTACAAAGATGAACTAAATGTCTCTGAGCAATTGTTTATTGAAATGCAGTCCTAAAGTGATATACAGAATACTGGGAATAAAAATGTCATGCGATGCCTGCCGTGAGAATGCAAACTGCCAAAGATTCCTGCTTATGAGTTTTAAATCATCCTGATCTCTTGGAGTTCTTTTTGTTCTCCGACCTCTTATGTTTACTATAGCAGTCTCTACTGCTACTAAAAGAATGTTGAGATAGGCAAGTGGTCCTTTTTCATAAGAATTTGTATTGAATGATGATCCTGGATTATTCTGAAGATAACTCTAAGTGTATACGGAAATCAAGGTACTTTAAAAGTTTAACCGGCCATTGGTCATATTCCATTATAATTATTACTCCTTTAAAAACAGTGTACATGTATGCTTTTGTCCAGTGAGATTTTCGTGAGCTGCAATTCTAATCTAATTTTCTAGTGTCTTTCTATAGCCACTGGGTGTTACATATTCCACTGGGTTACTTGTTTGGATTGGGCTGAATGAACATCATGCAGGGTGATGAAATGAATAGGGTCCTAGGCTTGGGAGACAAGAGCCTGAACTTTTGACTGAGTTCACTGGAATGTGCCATCCTTAGAAACATTTAGGGTTGGAATTACTTGAAAAGTTGGGGAAAAAAAAAACAAAAACTACTGCTTTGGACTTTAATCAAGTAATTGTTGTATTATTGGTTCTTCAGTCACTTGTCTACAGGGTATGAAGGCTAAGCTAAACAATCTGTAAGGCTTATGTCCAGCTCTAGAATTCTTTAGTTTATTTGTAATAACTGGTGAAATGATCAGAGGGTTACAAGAGTTTAGAGTTCCATCAGGTATTGGTAGAGTGTATGGTGAAACCCAAGTCAAGGACGGCAGAAACACTTAGCCATAAAAACAATATATATTCGGTGGTGGTTGTTCCGTTCAAACACTTACATATTCAAACATGAAAAGATTATGTTGTAGTTTTTCTTTTAGGTTTTGATAAATGAATATTCTCTCTTTACAGGTGAAAATAATTTATCATGGTGCCACATGTTCTCTTTTACTAGGGTTTTATTCATTGCCATCTAATGGTTTCTTTGATGGGACAGAGACAGTATGGCCCACTGGAATGCACTCTGGCCCGGAAGCAGGAGACCTAGAACAAAACACTTGATTACTCTAGGCCTCATTATTCTCATTTGCTAAACTGAGGACATCAGAGTAGACGATTTCTAAGAGTGCTTTTAGTCCCAGCCATGCATGATTTCAAGATTCAGAACTGTGTTCATTAGACTCCTTCAAGAATAATAAATAGCTACAGAATTAAATATAAACTAAGACTCCATTTATACAAAATAAACTGATGAACTCAAAGGGAAATAATAATCTTATGAAAAAAATCAGGCAAAATTGATGTGGGTTTTGGCATCTAAGGCAGAAGTAGTTGACGGATTTTTTTTTTCTTTGAGAGTTTCACATAGACACAATACAGCCTAGGTCACACTATAGTAATTTCCACTTAAAAAATGTCATTTGGAGTTATTTCATAGGTTGCAGATTAAAAAAGGAAAGCTGTATTATTTAGAATATTAAGTGAAATATTTTAAACTAAGTTTGGTGATAATCAAGTATTTGTGGAATTTTTTATTTGGTCTTTTTTTTTTTCAAAGTGAACTTTATAATAAAATTGCCTGAGTTCACTGGAATGTGCCATCCTTAGAAACATTTAGGGTTGGAATTACTTGAAAAATTGGGGAAAAAAAAAACAAAAACACAAAAGATTGCTATGAGTGAGTGTGTCTCCAAATGTAAAAAGTGTGCTTTACAAACTGGGCCAGATCCTGCTCCGGGAAGACAAATCAGTGTTGTTAGGGGATGGTGCCTGTGCGTTCAGTTTGTTTACTTTGGTTTCTATGTCTGCCTGCCTTCTCAGAGAACTTGCTTGGAGCCAGACTGTAGCAGCCCTCTCTCCGTCTTTTCATAATTGATCAGGGGATGACTGCCTTCCCTGAGGGTTAAGACGTGGCAACTTTTTCTGTTTGCTCAGCATCTCAATGCAGTAGTTCAAACATTGTTCACACCGGCTGGCAGTGTAATGCCATATGCACATCTTGTCAAAGCAACTGTTGTCATGGATACTAGAAACTCTCTTAAAAACCAGATCATTGATTCCAATCAAAATTGTACTTTTTTATCAGCTTAGAATCTCAATTATCATAGTAGAATATTGATCTAAGGTATTTCTCCCATCATGAAGAATTTACCTCGTATTCTAAAGCACCGAATAACAGAGTAGGGCAATGATTTATTTTAGTTGTATGTGTTGAAAAATTTCATCATTAGTGTTCATTGAACTCAGCTATTGAGAGAAAAAAGGAGTTTGCAAAGGAGAGACTCTTAAAAAGTTTTTTTCCCCTCAATTTACACTGCTACTTTTAAAACATCTCAATATGTATTTTTTAGGGGACTCGTTTTTATGTTTATATAATACACTCACCAAACTGTCCCTCCTCCTGTAAAAGAAATTTAATATAATTTCTTATATTAAGTTTTATTTTCCTGAATGGGAAAAAAAAAAACAGAAAAATAGATGAAAACATCTTCTATTTTGATTGGTATTCTGTCACACATAGAAACAAACCTGATTGGTTGAGTGGTAATTTCTTTGTTCTCTGATTTTGCTAAGAATGCAAATGAAAACCACTCAATTTTATTTGGCATTAAAACTGCACTTTATTTTGTCAAAGGAGAGGTTTCCCCTTGAATTGTAAGTACAAAAAAAGTGTTTTTAATCTTTAGTGAAAATCCTTATTAATTCACTTTCAAGATAATCTGATGTTGATTTGTCAAATTTAATTACAGCTTCCGGTAACACTTGAAGTCTACTGCTTTTGCTTCAAAATTGTAATATGAAAATGCAAATTGAATGATAATTTAAAAGGGAGTGGGCATTTTAGTTGAACACTCAAAGACAAGTTCCTTGTGGAAATGAGGTTATTGATGCAGTTTATGATTTTTTCCTCTTTAAGCACTTTAAACAAATTAACTTTATTTCCTGCAGGATTACATGTATCTCCATGACTTTAAGTAAAGTTGTATATGTGTGATATGTGGAATTTTTATATCACATTAGAAGAAGATCTTTAATAATTCTCTCTAGAAAGGAGGATGGGAAAGGGGTTCTCATACATTGAAGCCTTTTACTATTAACCAAGGAATAATCAATTATTGATAATCAATTTACCCTTCAGCAAAGTATTTAGATATTGCTCCCTTTTTACTTCTAGGCTCTCCAAGCAGCAAGACAACTTCTCTTACAGCAGCAAACAAGTGGATTGAAGTCTCCTAAGAGCAGTGATAAACAGAGACCACTGCAGGTTAGTAAAGCATTCTTGTCCTTGGGATCTTATTTTAAAAGATGCTCATAATGATAACAAATGTGCAGACCCAGTTGTGTACATTCAGAAAATTTTTACATTTGCATATGTCGGTAATTTTAATTCAAAAAGAGAGCTCATTTTATCTTCTTGAAAGGGAAACAAAATTTCTATTCCCATAGATTTCAAAAGTCTACAAGGTCACTTTTTACAAAAATTATATAGAAACCACATTTGGGATATGTAGGCATAAGAAGTTTTATATAAAACTCCCTTGTGGGATTGTAATGGAATTTTATTCACAAACAAGTTAAAGTAAAATGTGAAATTTCTTCCTTAAAAGCAAAGCCATAGTAAGATGGTATGGAAGGAGACAAAGCAGTTTTAGACAACCCTCCGCAGTTGTATCCAAGTGACAAATGCAGAAAACCTCCAGGGTTGCCAAAAAAACTGTTTGAGTTTGCCAAGGAGTTATTGCTGTTGCTACAGTTATAAAAACACATTCTGGAGTTTGTTGTCCTTATTCACCATGTTTGTCCTGTGAAACTGAGAGTATGTATGTCCTTTAAAGTAACTTTTTGTTACATAATATAACCATTGTTTTAATATAATCTTACCCAGAGTACATAGGACATTGTTTGGGGGGAAGAAACATTTTTAGGGTGTAGTTATTAAATGTTTGGAAGGTAGAATCTGAGGTTACATAAAACATCTTTCAAAATGTTTATCAGCTCTGTTGAAAGATAAGCAATGCTTTTTCCTGAATCATGTGCTATGTACATGTCTAATAAGGTAAGCTTAGTTTGAAAAAAAAGTAAGCATCTTTCTTGTTGCTTTATTTTACCCAAATAATCTTGGAATTTTTTTAATGGCCTAGCTGTCTATTTTCATTTTCAGGTGTACTCCCAGATATTAGTAACTAAGTCTTATATGATGGCTTCCTGAAGTTTAGTATGTATGACAGAGAATTACAGGCTACTGATCTACACAATCCAGAAACTTATTATGTAAAAACTGGATTAAATTTTTGGTCCCTAGACAAATTTGAGATGAGAATATATATTCTTGGGAACAAACCCATTTGTGGGAGGTGGGTGGGAAGAAGGAAGACTTGTGGAGAGGGGATGTGTTCCAGTAGTCTAAAGTTCAAATGTCTGCCATGATTGCAAACGTTGTATTGAATCAGCCTGAGTTGAAGATTCATTTTAATTTTTTTTTAAATAAATGTCACGCTCTTTTGTTTAAACTAATCAGTAATTTTATGGCAACACAATTTCCTCACCATCATCTCTCCCCAAGTAATGCCAGTGATTGGAGTCTTTCCATCGAATTGTCTTATTCCAAGACAGCCTCTCCATACATTTGCATGACAGAGAAAAATTTGGAAGTCACAGAAGATAGCAAATGAAATGTTTCCCTCACTGTGGCTTCAGAGTGGGAATTTTGCACTGTTGTTGGTATAGCAAAGGAGGTTTAGATGCTGGCAGCGTAAGCCAAAGGTAGGAGTTTATTGTTTCGACTACTGGAAAAACACTACATACATATTGTCCTAATTCTGTTTTAACATATCTCTTGACAAAATAGACAAAGTAGTTGTTCCTTCCTCCCCAAAGCTAAGTCCAGTAGAAGTTTCTTTATTGCTGGTTACCAGGGCATCTCTGGAAAGAATGGCTGGGCTTTAGTTTTTTTTTTCCCTTTCTTTCTTTCTTTCTTTCTTTCTTTCTTTCTTTCTTTCTTTCTT